>NC_034607.1:56344937-56356148 GCF_900095145.1 Mus pahari
ACACACTATATGGTGATAGCCTGCACAAGATGTTCAGATGAGATTATAGCATTCTTGGTTAGTATTTCTTCAGCAATAATATTCTGCTATCAGATATTTGTGTGTCTAACTCTCCTAAACTCTAATATTTGCATTCTCCAGGACAAACTTTGGTTTCTTTTTCTATGTTGTAGATGTAAAGTGTATTTACAAGTACATTTCTTGTCAAGAAGAATACATTTACTTGGCCTCAATGTACTGAAGTTTGGACTAAGTATGTCTAAGTTGTTGGTTATATTATTTCACCATGTGTAAGTATGTAATGACATTTTAAATACAAATTTAAATATCTGAGTAATCCATAACCCTTATATAGACACCAAGATATTAATATAATATCTCTAATAATGAGATAATTCATATGAAGTTATGATGGATTTAACATGTAAGCATTCCTCAATAAATGACAGTGTTACTCTTGCAGCATAATCAATCTCTTTGCTAAAACCCAGCATCTTCTCTCCAGTGCTCTCCTCTTCATGGCTTGTAGCTTTGCTATGGGGAACCAAGATAAGATTCCCTATATCATGCCTGCCAATCTCATTAGGCCTTAAATGCTAAGTTCTTTAATTGCAATTTTATTTCTTTTCCCAATCACATTTTCTCCATGGGATTTTGATAGAGGTATGCAGAACTAACAGGACCAACAGTTTTACAGCTAGGCACAAAAGCTTCAGAATTATGATTCTGCATTGGCAGGCTGTCAAATTAAGCTAATGAGTGGCAGAATTTATTAACAATTCAGTGACCTTTTCTACTTTAATCAGTTCTGATCTCAGGTTTACAGCACATGTCACTGGCAGTTCAAAGTTGAAGTGACATTCAATTGCCTTTACACTACCATATATTAAAATGGGTACATACAATTAGACTGCATGAAGTGACGTATCCCAAAAGATTCAAATTTTACAGAGGAGGCCAAGAGAACCCAATTAACTCCACAGTGTTTATCAGAACTTTAATACAGTCCTCAGTCCTAAAAGGTGGATTTGTCAAACTGTGAGAATTGTGGAAGTACAACAAATGGAAAAATATTACACCTGTAAGGCTCCCTCCTTGTTAATGGAGACACATACTCCCTAATGAGTAGGCCCAAACAAATGCTGAAACATGGAAATGTGTCTTCCCTTCAGCACCCTTAGCTGAGAAGTGGCAAAAACCAGATTTTTCTAATTACTGAAAATATGGAAGGCACTTTGTTTCTTTGGTTTTATAGAGCATTTTAAATGTCTGTAAAACTATTATCATAATGAAGAATTCCTCTCAGTAAGTCATTAAAAACCGCTGTAGTCTTGTGATGTGGATCATATCAAATATTTAAAAAACCAAGTTTCACAACTAAAATGAAATTAGGTTCACAAAGTATCCACTGCGTGTCAGAAACAAAACAAGATCCAGGGCTTGAGGTAAATTGAGAGGTTTTGATCTTTGAACATTTGTTCTTTTATTAGATATATGCTACAATGTAAATTACTAAATTTTACTCATGAGTTCTCCACCTTGTTCAGGAATCTTTTCCCTAACTATACTATACTGAGCATCTGGAGTGTGAATGAGATAAAATAAGCAACTGGTCCAAATCCAAAACCAAAATTGTATATTTACCTAAATTTTTTGCTTTTAATTTCAATCAGGAGTAATGTGACGAAGTTCATGTGTGGTTTTGTTAGCTAATAAGAAGACAGGCTTAATTCCACTTACTCAAGGCCATTGGCTTCATGGGTGTGCCATGAGTTAGTATTTGAGACAATTCAAAATTAATAATACACTTTCACTTGGCAAAGGAGAAGAGTTTTTCTATTAGTGGATTGTCTTTTGTTTGTTTTGTTCTCACTAAGAAGATAATGTGAATCTCAAACTCACAGTGATCTGTTGGTCTGTCTCACAGGTGCTGGCAGTCAAGGCATGCACAACCAGGACTGTTTTTAATGAAAAGCTCACACCTTTGAGACAGTGCATCTCAATGATAATGGTATCCCTGTAGAATGCTGAATGATCCATATGAACTTCTTCCCCACCCCACCCCTAAAGTTTGCTTTTTTAATTTCCTCTACTGATTTTAATGAAGTCTAATTCAAATAGACCATGGACATATCAAGATGCTTTCATGTTTTGTGCTCCTTGAAATATTAACCCAATCAAATGGCAGGATGAAAGGATGGCCAAGAAAGAAACAGCAGATAGTGCAAATTCTCCCTTAAGGACTGAATAGCTATTGCTCCCTATTCAAATACAGAGTTCTTTCAAGCCCAGATCAAGGGCTACAACTGCCACACCTTTGCTGAACCAAAGGACTGCAGTGTTGCTTTCTTTCTTTGAACTCTATGTGCTGTCAGGGGTTAGGGTTAGGGACAATTTATGAGCCAAGTCTATATTTCTACTTTTCTTTTGTTCTTTTCTGAATGCATAATTTGCCTCCACTAATCTGTAAATGTTGTAAGGATGAAGGGAAGAACCCAGCAACTGAGAGCAATTAAAATGTTAAAACATGCATGTTGTTGAACCATATCACTTTAATGCTATATCAATTAAAGCCACAAAGGAATTTTTTTTTCAACTACTAGCAGCAGGCTGGGGAGCCTCACTCACCAAAGCCATTCTATGTTGGGAGAGTGCAAAAAACAGAAATGTTTAAGAATTGTTTTTCTTGTCTGCAATTCTAAGGAATTAGAGGCATTCCACAAATTTTAACTGATCAATGTATTTTACTTCTCACAATTTACAACTAACCAATAGCCTTTGTAATTCAAAAGAAATACAAATTCTGTTTCAAACTTTTTCTGTTGTAATCTACTGGATTCTATTTCTATGGTGTGTGTGTGTGTGTATTTGTGTATGTGTGTGTGTATGTGTGTGTGTGTGTGTTTGTAAAAGAAACAAATATTGCTTAAAATACATCTGAGCAGAACTGCTCAGTAAATATCTAACACCATGTGCTTTTAAAATGTTTCCATCTAGGCTCCCTGTGGGCAACTCCTTAATTTTAATTTTGGGTCCCCTAAAAATATTTTCTGCTTCTTAGGATTCCAAACACCATTCATATCCTGATATGCTATCCATAACAGTTCCTGTGTTTGGATTTTGGCAGGTAGTCTCTTTGATCACTTGCAGAGTGTGCCACACACCAACCTCTCCTCCACCCACTGTGCCCTAGAGCGCTACAGTATCCAAGATGACTCCAGTTTCTATTTCTTTCCGGTTTTCCCTCAAAAGAATTCTATGTAGGCTTTGTATACAGTCTTTTGCAAACACTCTGATTTGGTGATCCTAGATATCTGAGAAACTACCAGCCCTTTAAAATGATATAGCTATAAAAAATTAATTGAGAATAATACTGAAGTTGCACATACATCTGTATACATCCTCTTTTGCCAACCAAAGGATCCAGTAAATGGTATGGCTGATAGCTCCTGAGCCCCTTCAGGAGATCTCATTGGGAGAAAAAGACCCCTCAGGTCACCTTTTGAAAGCCATCACAAAGGTCTTTATGAGGGACATTTAAACAACACTAAGAACACAGAACTATTACAAGACTCAGTGTTTGTTTTTGTAGAGCACTATTACAGTTAACCATAGCATCATCTTGGCTAGGCTAAGGTGTTCAGTAGTTTGTTAAACTACATCAAATGTCACTGTAAAGTTATGTGAAAGATATGACTAGCATTTGCAATCAACTGAAGACTACACTTCATAATTTGAAATGACTGCATCCAATTTGTGGATAGCTTTGAAAGAAAGTCTGAGAGTTCTGAGAAATCAAAAGATTCTCTCTCCCAATGACTGCACAAAAATTGTTCCCAAGTTTCTAGTCTTTAAACTCTCTTTCACTGTTCAACTTTAACTGAACCACTAACCTGCTGACTTGTTCAAGAAGATTTAGAACTGCCAATCCCCACAATTTCCTAAAACAAAATTGTTTAAAATTAATCAGTATCTCTTCTGATTTTCTCTTCTTCTATAGCCATTCATAAGCATTGATCTACCTTTAAAACAGAACACATGTATACTTGCTCATACATACACACACTCACATATAAATACACTCACATGTACTCATATATTTACACAGGCTCACATGTACATACACTCACATGTACACACACTCACACAGGCACATCTTTGGTTTCTCTGGCGAATTCTAACTTGTATAAGTGTTGAAAGCAATATTTACACAGCTTTGTTCACAGGCAAGCAAGTGAGTTTGTTGGTTTACTTGGTTTTTTCTTTTTTTTTTTTTTTTCAAGAAATCACTTTGATACAACTGACTACCTCTGAAGAAAAAGGTCTATCCATGGTTTTAAATGAAGTATGCAGTTTTATACTAATTAATTAGGAATAGTATGAGGAAATGCCAAAGGTGGTGTTACAAGAGAATTTAAGCAAGAAGTATATGTCAGTTATGGTTTTACTGGTAAACAGACACTACATCCAAGCCAACTCTTAAAAGGACAGCATTTCATTGGGGCTGGCTTAGAGGTTCAAAGGTTTAGTCCATTATCATCAAGGCAGGAGCATGGCAGTATCCAAACAGGCATGGTACAAGAGAAGCTAAGAGTTCTACATCTTATTCCAAAGGCAAAGAGAAGCCTGGTTTCCAGTCAGCAAGGACAAGGATATTAAAGCCCATGCCCACAATGATATATCTACTCCAACAGGGCCACACCTCCTAATAGTGCTACTCTTAGGGCCAAGCATATGCAAAACATCACGTTCTACTCCCCGGCCCTCATAAGTTTGTTGAAACACACTAAGTTTATAGGACCCATACATAGCCATAGCATAATAAAAAAGTACATTTGAGAGTCTATAGAAGTCTCAACAATGTTAAAAGTCCAAAGTTCAATGTCTCTTCTGAGATCCATCCAACCACTTAACTGTAATCCTCAAAGCAAAACAAGAAACCATTTCATACCTTCAAAACTAGTAGCATCTGGGTAATTCTTACACATTACCAAGTCCAGCTGCATCATGAGCTACTACTGTCTCTCTCTGGAACACTGCTTCTTTGTGAACTTATAAAACACTTCCCAGAAGATTTCACCTCAGTGATGATGGTCTCTTCTTAATCTCTGCTAATTTTTTTTAGCTTAATCTAATCAGAATCAATTATTCTAGTGGTCCCTTCTATTCTTGACTCTAAAGCCATGGCCACATGACCAAAGCTGCTGAGTTCTGCTGCTTGCTGGGCTGGAACATGGCCCCTTTTATTCTATTACCAGCTTTCTGCTTTCAAACCTCTCCAAGCCTAAACTTGGCTGTCCTGGAATTTACTCTGTAGATGACCTTGAACTCAGAGATCTTCATGACTATTTCTCATGTAATGCTGGAATTAAAGACATGTACTACCATGCCTGGATTTAAGCTTTTCATCTAGAAACTGCTCTGTCCCAAGCTGACCTTGAACTAAGAGATCTGCTTGGTTTTGTCTCCTGGGATTGAAGCTGTGTACCACCGTGTCTGGATCTAAACTTAGCTGGGTGGGATCTTGCCCTCAAATCCCTTCATCTGTTATCTCCAAGAACTCAGACTCAGTTCCATTTCACTTCCTAGTGTCCCTTTAATAATTGAACCATATATTTCATATTTTTTTCTCTCTAAGCTTGCTACATTTATTTAAAATGCTCTTCATGAGACTTAATCAGAGAACAAAGTCTCTGCTCGGCTTTTTTCTAACTTACTTTGTCAATGCAATTAATATAAATCTCTTTATTTAGACTCAGGTAGACTCTTCAGACAAGGGCTAAGCCCAGCCACATTCTCCACCAAAATACAACAAAAATAGTCTCTAGGCCACGTATTGAACTTCTTCTCCATTGAAACCTCTTGGGACAGGTCTGCACATTTCAAATCACTCTCAGCAACAAATTCTCCCATATTACCACTAGAATAGCCCATTAAAGCAATTACTTAAAGTATTTCACGGCTTTCCAAATCCAAAATTCCCAAATCTACATTCTTCCACCAAAAGTATGGTCAGGCCTATCACAGCAATGCTCCAGTCCCTGGTACCAACTTCTGTTTTAGATACCTTTTTACTGCTGTGAAGAGACACCATGACCAATTCAACTCTTATAAAGACATTTAATTGAGGTTTTAAGGTTCATTCCATTATCATCAAGGTAAGAGCATGGCAGCATCCTGTCAGGCATGGTGTTGGAGGAGGTGAGAGTTCTACATCATGTTCCAAAGATAATCAAGAGAAGAATGGTTTCCAGGCATCTAGGACAAGGGTATTAAAGCCCATGCCTACTCCAAAAAAGGCCACACCTCCTAATAATGCTACTCTCTGGGCAGATCGTATTCAAATCATCACAAGGTACAAAGCAGAGCCAATGGAGTCTAATGTGGAAAACATGGGGGTCCTGGCTGGCTCTGCTATGGAGCTACTTAGCATTAGAATGCTGGGACTTCTATTAGGACCATGCATACATATGAGTACACTATATTTGTCTTCAGACACACCAAAAGAGTCCATCAGATCCCATTACAGATGGTTGTGAGCCACCATGTGGTGGTTGGAAATTGAACTCAGGACATCTGAAAGAACAGTCAGTGGTCTTTTTTTCAATGAATTACGATTTAAAGCTAGGCAATAGTTATGACCATATAATGTTGGATTCTGAACAGATTTTTCAAAAATTTGTTATTATCACCCCATAATTCTTTAAAGGCTTTTGTTACCAAAGAATTTGTCTTTGTTTAATACAGGAGATCAAACACCACAAAGAATATTACTTAAAGATATATATCATAAAGGTGTTGCAGGGGTCAAGGTCAGGTGATTCCTGTTTGCAAGATCCCCCTTCCCTTTTGGGCCTGTGGTCTCTTTTCTGAAGAAACAGTAATATAAATTGAATTCTACTGTTTATTTTCCTCAGTTTATTATCCACAGTCCCATAGGCAACTGTGTACCAATATACTTATTATAGGAAAAGAACCCTGGTTTCTTGGGCTACATACAAGAATACTAAGGTATCCACACTTTGTCCTGGGCCATGGAAATCTTTAAGTGACCTTCATGATGCTAAAGTCCATACAAGCTGAGCTAAATAAAAAACAAAAATACATTTTCAATATAGATTTAAAGAAGTTTCCTGGTTTACTCATAATACACATAATGCATTCTGTTGCAAGACATATAGACTATCCCTTGTTCTGTTTTTCCAAAAGAAGTGGAAAAGGGCAGACAGTTGTGTTTTTAGAAAGGTGAACACTCTCAGACATGTTTCCTGAGAGATGGTGCTTTGAGTTAGTTATACCCATTTGTCTTATGTGCTATAATTAACTGAACATGAGTATTTGCTCTCATAATACTGATAAGAATGGAGTTGATATAATGGTTTTTGTATTTGTTTTGTTTTTGTTTTGTTTTGTTTTGTTTTTTGTTTGTTTGTTTGTTTGTTTGTTTTGCCTAGACCCCAAGAACCTAAAGTGTGTAAAATCTATATATGAGATTAGTCAGGATTGGAGTAGAATTGACTATTGCATTCTGATTTGAGAAAAGAGTGGTTTAAACCAATTATTAAAAGGTCACATAATGATTATGCCATTATATGAAGTTAAAATATTCGAAATTTGCTTGACTGTAATGCTTTTCAATATAAAGTTCTGAGCTAAATGCAAAGCAATATCCTAAATTACATTTCTCCATTTAATAAAATATCCATCAAAATCATATAGCACTCAAAACTAACACAGTTTTGACTAAAATTAAGTTTAAAATATTGTGGAGAATGTATGAATTCTAATCTTTCAATTATGTTATATTGCCTACTATCTTAGTCAGGGTTTCTATTCCTGCACAAACATCATGACCAAGAAGCAAGTTGGGGAGGAAAGGGTTTATTCGGCTTACATTTCCATACTGCTGTTGATCATCAAAGGATGCTGGACTGGAACTCAAGCAGGTCAGAAAGCAGGAGCTGATGCAGAGGCCATGGAGGGATATTCTTTACTAGCTTGCCTCCCCTGGCTTGCTCAGCCTGCTCTCTTATAGAACCCAAGACTACAGTCCAGAGATGGCACCGCCCACAAGGGGCCCTCCCCACTTGATCACTAATTGAGAAAATGCCTTACAGCTGGATCTCATGGGGGCATTTCCTCAACTAAAGCTCCTTTCTCTGTGATAACTCCAGCTGTGTCAAGTTGCCACAAATTAGCCAGTATACCTACCATATCTAATTCAGTTCTGCAATGTTAATGAATCTGCATACATATTAAGAAACTCATCGTGCTATTTTTTCATTGATATCACATATGATACACAAATAAAACTCCATCCTTATGTTAGTTTTACTAACCTACACACTTCAACACTGTCTTTACCCTAAAGAAAAGCTACAAATTTTAGAAAATGTTGAAGGCCATAGGGATAATTTTTAATCTATATTATTTATTTTCAATAATTTCAACATATTTTTGGCCTGACAAGACAATTTTCTGCTTCATTAAAAAAAAAAAACAGGATAGACCGACCAATGCTGATTAATAAAATAATTAATCACAAATTTCAAGATGTTCTACAGAGTTAGAGTAATAAAAACAACATGGCATTTGCACAAAAGCAGACACAGTGATCAGTAGAATCAGAAGACTCATACATAAGACCACATGTATGAACACATTGTTTTTCATAAAGAAGTCAGAAACACACACTGGAAAAAAGACAGCATCTTCAAGAAATGGTGATGGTCAAATGTTTATCTTCATATATAATAAACCAAATAGATCCATACTTATCACCCTGCACAAAACTCAACTCAAATGGATAAAAGATCTCAATATAGAACTAGATACACTAAGTCTGATAAACAAGAAATTGGGAAATAGCCTTGAACTCACTAGCACAGGAAAAGACTTTTGAACAGAATACCATTAGCATAGGCACTAACATTAATGATTAGTAAATGGAACCTCATAAAACTGAAAAGCTTCTGTAAGGCAGAGGACACTATCATTTGCACAGAGCTATAGTGGCCTATAGAATGGAATGGAAATAATATTTGCTATCAACTCCACATCTAGTAGAGGAGCAATATCCAAAATATATAAAGAACTGACAAAACTAAATATCAAGAATGCAAATTACCCAATAAAAATGGGGTACAAATCAAAACAAAATTCTGAAAAGTGGAAATGCAAATGTTTGAGAAACAAAGAACTGTTCAACATCCTTAACCATCAGGGAAATGCACATCAAACATAGTTGGAGATCTCATCTTACACCCTTCAGAAAGGCTAAGATCAATAAAAGAATTGGCAGCTTGTAAGGATGTCAAGAAAGGGAAATGCTCATCTAATGCTGGTGGGAAGGCAAAATTGTACAGCGAGTATGGAAATCAGTCCATAAGTTCCAAAGAAAGATGGCAATCCATCTACATCAAGATCCATATAGAGCACCTTTAGGCATATACCTAAAGGAAACTTCATCCTACCAGAGACACTTGCTCAAACATCTTCACTCATGCTCTATTTATAATAACCAGAAATTAAAAGCAACCTAAATGAATAGAAAAAGATTACACTCAGAATCAAGGGAAAGTGAGATGCTTTTGCACCTAAAAGTGATTGCACCAATGTTCATGACCTGAATTTGGCCTCAGAACTCACATGACTGGAGGAGGAGGAAACTTACTCCCACAAGTTGTCTTCTGACATCTATGAGTGAATGTGTGTGTCAGTATGCACACATGTGTGCCTACCTCCATATATATATATATATATATATATATATATATATATATACATAAACACACAAACACAAACACAAAAATGAATAGTTAATTTAAAAAGCATGAAAAATATTCAGATTTTAGGAATAAGTTCTCTTCACATCTGCATCTACACAGCAAACCACAATGATTTTTGATAGGATTAAAAATTATTACTGATATAGAAGGATATTTATTAGAAGGCTCAATGTAGACTTATAAATTCTTCTGGTACATGTAATTCTAATCAAATTTTATCGTGTAACCACAGACCATTGATAAACTGATTAATAGAAACATGAATAACTTGAAGAGCCAATAAATTTATAAAGAACAAGGAAATACAGATACTTAATAGTGTCACTGTAATAATTAAAAACTGAAATGTTGATACAGGTCTTACCAAAAAAAAAAAATCAGTAGATAAAAATCGAGAAAGCAGAAACATCTAGGGAAAGCTGATTTACAATGAAGTCGACACTATAGTAGAGAGAGAGAGGGGTCTCTCTTTTCAAAAGTCATTGATTACAGAGAATTCTCTGTTTTAAAATTTTTTCACTTTTAATTATGCACATGAATGTGTAGTCTGTGTGGAAGCATATTCACATGGATGTAAGTGCATAAAGAGGACAAAACCCGTTAAATCACCTGGACCTGTAGTGTCAGGACACGTCAATCATCTAGCATGTGTGCTGGGACTTGAACTCAGACCATCTCTACTATCAGAGCATTTCTACAGTTCCCATACAGAAGTATTAAATGCCAGATTTGATATGTGTGCTCATTTTCTACATATGTGCAGACATAGGAACAAAATCATTTTATCACTATAGCATGGAAATATTCTATGAATTTCCCATAAGTATCAAGTAAAATAGAAGGAATTTGCAATGTATTACATTGGTATTAAGAGAGATTAAGATCATTATAAAGTAACCTTATAAGAAAATAGAAATACAGGGAGGGTATAGGGGACTTTTGGTATAGCATGTAAAATGTAAATGAAGAAAATATCTAATAAAAAATTGGAAGAAAAGAAAGAAAATAGAAATACACTATATATAAAACATTTTCAAATACTGTGACTGACAGATACAGTTAATATGAAATACAGATTGTAGAGGAATTTTAATCTAGGGACATGAATATTTGGCAAGGGATCACATCCAAAGAACTTCTAGGCCTCTGTAATCCATCTGGAATAACATACCTCTAATCCCTCTGACTGAAATACTGAAATGTCCTTAGTATACATCTTTAATCCCAAACAATGAAGGTAAAGTTAGTTTTTAGAAGGAAGGAGCCATGTTAGAAAGTGAAGTCTAATTAAGGGGTAAACACAATGATGAATCAGAGAAAGATTTGGCAGAATGAGTCAGAGGGGAGAAACAGGAAAGAGAGGACACACACGAGAGAGAGAGAGAGAGAGAGAGAGAGAGAGAGAGAGAGAGAGAGAGAGAGA
>NC_034607.1:56356202-56381741 GCF_900095145.1 Mus pahari
AGAGAGAGAGAGAGAGAGAGAGAGAGAGAGAGAGAGAGAGAGAGAGAGAGAGAGATTAGAGTTGGTTTTACCAGGACAATTTTACCCAGATAGATTTCAGGTGAATACAGAATGAGCCAGAGAATGTGAAGGCACCATAATGTTAGAATAGATTGCCAGAGTCAGTTTTAGGCCAAGCAGAGCAATTCAGTCAGAAGACAATAGAAGAAAGAATGAATCAGTCAGCCAGGAGAGGAGTTTGAGCCAGAAGAGCTGAATTGAACCAGCCAACCACAATTCAGAAAGAACTAGAAAAAGTGAGTTTATTCACCAGAAAGTATTTGAGATAACATCTGTTTTAAAACATCATATTTTACAACACATGAACAAAGGAAGAATGTATGGCAGTGTGTATTCATATAGTCAATGAATAAGATGGTGTTCAGAGTTTGGCCTCATTACTCATCAGCAAAATGCTAACCAAAACCAGCATTAAATGTACTGCATACATCAACATGGCTGAAATAAATGTTCACTTTCATGGGCTTTAATGTTTTCTCAATAAAGAAACACATTACCAGATGATGTAATTAGCATCTGGAACATTCATTTCCCATTGTGAGACCTTTACAATCTCCTCTCTGGGCTAGTTTAATATTGCCCATTACATTGCTTTTAACTATAATCACCTACCTGTTACAGAACATCAGAACTTATTTCTCCATCTTATCGATATGTTTACACATATTGATTAGTTTCTCCTGTTCTGTTTCTTACCCCTTCATTTTCTATTTTTTGGAAACCATTGTTCCATTGGAAAAGAACTCCCACAATTTAAATTTGATTTTGTGTTACAAAGGTTAAGTTTCCCTCAGTATAGTGTAGAGGGCAAAAAGTCCTTGTGCACGTAGAAAAGCACTGGATAACTAAGGAAAGTTAAACAAAGCTTACCTCTTCCATTGAAGTCCAGGAATACCCTGGTGGTCCTTCTCCGTCTGATGATAAGACAGGCCCTGTGCATATCTTTCAGAATATTTGTATTTCTTTATCCCAGACCCCTTTAGTTATA
This sequence comes from Mus pahari, assembly GCF_900095145.1. Classification (NCBI taxonomy): domain Eukaryota; kingdom Metazoa; phylum Chordata; class Mammalia; order Rodentia; family Muridae; genus Mus; species Mus pahari. The sequence continues at coordinate 56,357,251 of NC_034607.1, forward strand.
CTTGAGCATTGCTTTTATACAATAAAACCCAATCTTTTTTTTAAGAGTTTATTATTATTATTATTATTATTATTATTATTATTATTATTATTATTTACTTTATTTACATTTCAAATGCTATCCCGAAAGTTCCCTATACCCCCCCCCCTGCTCCCTTACCCACTCACTCCCACTACTTGGCCCAGGCCTTCCCTTGTGCTGGGTCATATAAAGTTTGCCAGACCAAGGGGCCTCTATTCCCAGTGATGGCCGATTAGGCCATCTTCTGCTACATATGCAGTTAGAGACACAAGCTCAGGGGGTACTGGTTAGTTCATATTATTGTTCCACCTACAGCTCCTTGGGTACTATCTCTAGCTCCTCCATTGCTCACAGCCAGCTATTGGATGGAACATAAAGCCCATTCTTATGAGTGATATTACTTGTGCTTAACAGCAGCCTAAGTGGCTTCTATGTTATTGCAGAGCCAGGCCAATCTTAACACTTATAAGCACTATGCTTACCTCAGATACCTTACCTGGACCCTTATCTTGAGCATTGCTTCTAAGTCAACAAGTTATTTGAATGAGTGAAGTTCTTTGAGGCATTAATATTTTTAAATAGCTTATTTCAATATTTTACCAACTATGATTTTAAATTTTCATTAAAAGCACAAATCTTATACGAATCATTTCAGTAATGTCAAGTGAGTACTAAATATTTTATTTAAAGGAGTTTCTAAATCTAAGACTGAACTCTAAAACTTCTTCAGCTTGGTCATTCTTCAAAACACATAAAGCTGGGGAGGACTCCCACTCCCCGGTGTCCTCAGTGCCTTTTGTTTTTTGTTTGTTTGTTTGTTTTTTGTTTTTCTTTTTTGTTGTCTTTTTCTTTAAGGACGAATGAGCTATATTTGGAAAAGGATGAATTAGGAACTAAACTGAAAGTTTTGAGATGCAGTATTAGTTTATGTTGCAAATTTCAAAATACATACACAATTCTTCTACCTGTAGGAAAAATTAACTATTCAGTTCTGAGCCTCTTACATTATCTAAACTGAACACTACCGTAATGAGTAAAAGTAATATATCTGTAAGCAAGTATTCAAAGGTATCTTTCAGATATGATCAAGTCAAAACATATCTCAGAAATGTATGCTGGATAGCTCCATTTGTTTAAAAAAAGTACATGAGAAAATGAGGGAATATTTCATTTTCAGTGAGCAATCCTGGGAGGTAGGCAACAAGACAGAATTCTGAAACAAAGTCTCTTAGGGGATCCAGAAAGTATAACCCCCCTTTATTTTCCTTATATAGTTTCACACAATTTGAAATGTTTAGATGAGATCACTTTTCCACTGACACTTTTCCACTGATACTATACAAATAGTATCAAAGAAACTGCTTAAGATGTAATTTTGCTTTCAAAGCATTTTAACTTCTATGTATATATTTTAATTTAATTTATAAATATTTTATTTTATGTCAATAGGTGTTTTGCATACATCTATGCTGTGCAGGACAAGCATGCAGTAACTGTGGAGGCTGAAAGATGGCCTCAGATTCCCTGGAAATGGAGTTGCAGATGGCTGTGAGTCACCATGTAGATGCTGGGAACTGACCTGGATCCTTTGGAAGAACAACCACTGCTCTTAACCACTGAGTCACTTCTTCAGCCCCGATTTTACTTAAAGATTATTGTGGTAAAATAACAAAACAAAATTTATTATTCTAACCATGTACCAGCACAATTTTGTGGCTCTGACTGGATTTACTATAACTGCACAAATATCAGCAGCTGCAATATAAATAAAAGTGTTCAATCATCCTGTGCTCTCTGTGCTTTTTGAGAGAGTACTCTGAAACAGGACATTGGTCCCCCCCCCCCACCCGTGCTATTTGTGCTTCTTGAGAGAGGACTTTGTGGTTTTTGAGGGAGGACTCTGAGAATAGGAGACTGGTCCCCTCCTTGTTTTGGGTTGAATCCTGTTTGAGTCTGACAACAATATCATGCTTTTAAAATTCGTTGTTCCTGTATGGCAGTGTGTATTCATAAAGAGGAGACAAGCAGCAAGCAGTTAACAGAGCGGAGAACACTGTATCCTCAAGAATAGCAAGGAGGGAAGGCATTTCCAAAAGAAGTCACTATTTTTCATCCTGTTATTAAAAAAATGCTTAAAGCTCATGGTGGAGAGATAATGCTCTCTGCCAAGGTCTCTGCAGGAAGCATCTGTTTACTCATTTTGGACCAGACTTCCCCAGTCATTCCTGTTACATGTTGCAAACACCTGATTGGACCATGTTCTACTTATCTATCTGCTAATTACTATTTGTTCTTTTAAATTTGCTTGTCACAAACTTGCTCATATAAAACAGAAAGTTCAGCTGTCATGGTCATTCTACAGACAGCACAATCTAATTCCAAAACTTCAATCCCCCAAACAGAAACACTGTAATAATTAAGCAGTCCTTCTTTACCACCTCTATCCTAAATGTTCATGTCCTGGTAACTTTTGATCTACTCTCTCCTCTATGAATTTGCTTATTCTAGATAATTCATATTATTTTCACTTAACCTTTTCCTTTACCTTGTTTGAAGTTACATTTCCCTAGAAACATGATATTGAATATCTTTTCACATATTAGCTATTTGAAGGTCTATTCATATAGTTTACCTAAGTATAACTGGTGTAGCTTTTCTTTGATAACTTAGAGTAATTTCTTATGTATTTAAGATATTAACTCTGCTTTTCAGAAATGCTTTAAGATGATAATATAATTATACCACTTTATTATTTCCTTTGTTTGATTATACATTCCAATGTGAAAACAACTGATTTTTGTGTTTTGACACTATCATGTATAGTTTTAATGATTTTCTTGGCTTTGGGAAGCTTTCTAAGTATTCTCTTAATTTCATATTCATGCTGTCTGTAAGAGAGATGCTTACTTTTCTCATTCCAAAGGACTATTTTTATTCTCTGAGGTTGTCTCAGGTAAATAAGTTTTCATGTTTCAATTATTATTTAAATACGATTTTCAACCAAGTTCCCAACACCTCTTTTGTAAATTATGGATACTGTGATTAATTGTTCAGATATTCTACCTTAATTTTAAGTGTATGTTTAAAAGCCTGAGTTTTTGACTGATAAATAATGAGTCCTTGGGTCTAGCTAATAAGGTCTATATAATAGGACATCACAGCAGACCAACAAAGGTAGCATATACTGACACATTCAGAATGATATATTCTATAAACCTGTGCTGAATAAAAATGAGTCCTTTTGTGCTATATACAATGTTTCTATGGTTACCAATGCTTTGTGGGCATTTTAATTTTTTTCTGACATCAGATACCAAACCTTAAGTCTCATTTTATATCATTCTTAAATCTCTTCTTTGAAAATAACCTTTCTGTAAGATCATCTAATGTATTTGCAGTCTTTTTCTTCCTTCCATAACTAAGTTATTTTGAAAAAAGCAAGGAACAAAAACAAAACAAAAAGCGTATGTTCATCTTCAGTAGACATAGGACATATTTTTTTGATGCCTGTCCCCATTGTTGTTGTTCAATAAATAGGAAATAAAATGATGCCATACTTTTGAAAAGGCAATCTGTTCTCAACTGGGAAACTCCATTTAACAATAGTTATTGTACCCATGGCTTCCTACCTGCTGTTGGTGCTAAGCATCAGGATGTTCGGTGCTTACCTTCAAACATGCACTTTCAAACTGTTACAGAGGCGAAGTGTCCATGAGTTGTTACTACAGTTTTACTGAGAGAGATGCTGGCTTTGAGAAACATAGGTCAGTTTCACTTCCAAAACAGCAGAGTGCTGTTTGTTTGTTTGTTTGTTTTTGTTTTTTAAGGCCTGAAGAATGAATATATCTTCTCTTGTCTCTGTTGATTCTATTTTGACAAAAAGGATGATGTAGGAAAGGTATTCCCAATCTTCAAAGTATTTGTGGTTCATTTGAAAACTACTTAAATATGCACCTTCTCTGAACACCTAACTAAATAATACTGGTAAACTTATGAAAATATTCTTTTTTACATGATTATCCCATCATTTGGCTGTTGTACTATTATAGCTCTCTAGAGGAAGAGCAATATATGTGTGCATATATTTAAATATATATATATATATATATATATATATATATATATATATATATCTTCAGTCCCTGTTAGAATCCCAAAAGCTGATTCTAATTTCACCTGAAGAATCAACCCAAACAACAACAAAGTAGATAAACTTGTCAGCAAGAGGTAATCCCAAGGGAACTAAGAGAAAAAGCTGTCCTTATTCCATGTCTTTTAATATGAACTGCCACCAGAAGGGGCTCCCAACATTTGGGATAGACCTAAACACTCAGTGAAAGCAATCAAGACACCCCTAAAGACAGGCCTACAGGCCAACCTTGTATACATACACAGTCTTCCACCAAGACTCTCTTCCCAAAACTATTAAATCTAACCATCTTGGATGTCTACACCACAAGACATTCCTTTCTAGGTAACTGTGTCTCACCACCTCCATATCTCCTTAACTCTGTATATGAATGTCTCCTGAGAGGCTCTGCAAGAGACAGACAGGGATGCTTGCAGCCAACCATCTGACTGAGCAGGGGGACCCTAATGGAAGAATTAGGTTAAGGACTGAAGAAGTTGAAGGGGTTTGCAACCCCATAGAGATAACAAAAATATCAACCAACCAGACACCCCCAGAGCTCTCAGGGACTAAACCACCAACCAATGAATACACATGGAGGGACCCATGGCTCCAGCTGCATATGTAGCAGACAGTGGCCTTGTCTGGATTAAAGATCCTGTAAAGGCTTGATGACCCAGCATAGGGAAATGCTAGGACTGTGGGGCAGGAGTGTTCTGGAGGGCGGGGGGAGCACCCTTGTGGAGGCAGGGGAAGAGGGATGAGATGGGGATATTTTCTGGAGAGGAAACCAGGAAGGGGACAACATTTGAAATGTAAATAAACAAATAACCAATAAAAATTAAAGATAAAATAATTAATCTAACTTTAAATGTTTGTCACAAGTTACTGAAATTGTCATGAAACTAACAGAAAGTAAAATTTTTTAAGTACTTGTATTTGCTATGATGATTACATAACTGAGGTTATATAGTTTAAAAAGCAATTCTTGTTTTTAGCTTTGACTTGATCAAGTACAGAAATATAGTACACTGTTGTTGGCCTGCATTAGCAAACCCCAGAAAAACTAAGAAATGAACTATACTACTATGGATGTAAATTGCAGACATAGTCTACTAACTACTGTTTCAGTGAGAAAAGCAGCAGGATTTTTAAATGTTCAGAAGAGCAAACAAAAGGTTCAGAAAGATAATCTGATATAAATTAAAGATTAGCACAAATCTCAGAGTAGGATAAAAAGTCTGAAAATATTATAATCAAAAAGAATGGTTCACACTATCTTAATGCCTCACAATTAGTCTTTTAACATTCATGAATTAAAATGGTGATAGTTTAAAAAACATTTAATTTTGCTGTGCATGTGTGTATATACATATGCACATGTGTGCATGTGAGTGTGAGTGCATGTTTAAGCATATGTGTGCTTCAGTGTGCATATGTGCATGTGCGTGTGCATGTGTGTGTGTGTGCGTGCGCGTGTGTGTATGTGGTGTGGTGTGCCTTTAAACCAGATGATGGCTTTAGATCCCCTGGAGCTGGAGCTACAGTTTGTTGTGAGGTGCTCTATGTAGGTGCCTGGAACTGAACTTGAATCCTGTGGAAGAGCAGCAAGCTTGCATTGGAGGAAGTTTTTTAAAGAGAAGTCCTATATTTGATGCTGGGTATTGAAATGAATTTCTTCATAACAGATAATTTATTTTGGTATTTTTTCCTCTCAGTGTGGATAAAGTTGAGTTAGTCATTAAAGAACATGGGGGCTAATCAAAAGATTCTGAAATTCCCCAGTTTGTTAGTTTGTTTGTTAGATTCCAAAATTGTTAGTACAAAGACTCTCATGACAAACTATGAAATAGTTCTTTATCATTCTTTTCCAAGAAAGCAGAACAGAAAGCATTTTTCAAGGAAAGTAGAAAAGGTTCAGTTAAGCAGAAACAATACCATTTTTATTTACTTGGACAATAAAAAAGGTATCAGTCACCATTGGTCCTCTGTATTTTCAATGCTGTAATGTCAGGATAGCAGCATATGTGACTGAATAGTGTGAAAGTGTACCCTGAAAAATTGTCAGAACTGGGCAGGATGCACTCAGGGGGAGAATGCTTGCACAGCACACACCAGGCTGTGAATTTGATATCTACTCCTACAACATACTACAGTGTCAGGGGTGGTAAGAGGGGCACTTACTGCCTTGTATTTGCCTCAAAGGTCTCCATGACAGTTATCAGGTCTGAAATCTTGCACAAATAAAATGACAATTCTCTCTACATATTAAAACAACAAAACTAAAAACAGAAATTAAAAACTTTCAGAAATTGTAAGAGGACCACTGAAATGCCTTAATGGGTAAAATCCCTATCATCAAACAAACACAATCTTGTACTGGGAAATTCATTTAATTATCTCCTCATAGCTCATAAAGGCACCAATCAAAAATGAGATTTCTGCTTCAGAGAGAGGTTATTTAATTTTATATTACTGGATTATGTATATAACACAACCCTCTAATAATTAGATTTGTTATTTTATTATTTTCTTAAAATTCTATTTTATTTAACACCTACCTCTTGTGAGTTAAATGTGTGTGTGCGTGTGTGTGTGTGTGTGTGTGTGTGTGTGTGTGTGNGNGAGAGAGAGAGAGAGAGAGAGAGAGAGAGAGAGAGAGAGAGAGAGAGAGAGAGAGTTGTATGCAGGGTTGAAGGGAGAATGGACTACCATGGTATGCATATGGAGATCAGAGGATAATGCTTGAAATTCATCTCTCACCTTCCAACTTTACTGGGATTGCAGGGATTGACTTGGGCGATGGGCTCTCCTATATCTATTAATAATCAAGGAAATGCTCCAGAGATATGCTTACACACCAATCTGATGGAGGTAATTCCTCAAATGAGAGGGAGGAAGGGACTGAGTAATGCAAGAGAGAAGGAAGAAAGAAGGAGGGGAGAGGAAGGGAGTGCGGGAGGAGAGGGAAGAAGAAAGGAGGGGAGGAGAGTCTTGCATAGTTAGACAGTAAGCACCTTTACCTACTGAATTGTCATGCTGCACCAAATTGTACCCAACATAAAAAAATAACAGAGTGCTAAAGTCATTTTTAATTTGTGCTTTGAATAGAACCCAAAGCTTTAATATGCTTAGTTAAAACATTAGAATATAGCAATATATAAATATGGTAATTTGCTTCTTAGTAGAATTTATAATTTTAGCCAAGGAAACTCTAAAGTTCAGTGAAATAAAACCTTTTAGCTAAGGAAATAGCATGTCTGTAAGTATTGATCATTTAGGTAAATTGATAAAGATTTATAGAATTTCTGATACATTCTTCTGTCAGTAGTTGATGAAGAGGTAGGCAGAGTGAACAGTGACAGGATGACAAGGAGTGAGGACTCAAATACTGTCATTACAGACAGCAGAGACAGCAATTTGGGGATCGCAATCAATACTATGTATCCTTCTAGAAGGGCTGCTTCAGTTACCTGATTGACCATGAAGATCAGGGCATCAAGACCAGCTACAATAGCCACATCTGTCCTTCTTTTCCCCATTTTACAGTGAATATGAATAGGAATATTTGTGCTTGTTCTTAAATACAAAATTATTTTATTATGCAATCAGATACAAATCTGAAAATATTACTGGTCTTGTTTAGAACTATACCACTTGAAACATTCCCAAGTGCTGAAAAGGTAGAATATTTATATAGACAAATATTAATCAAAGCAAAAGCTGGATAAAAATTTTTTACTGAAATTTCATGGCAATAATATAAGACACTTCTTTTAAAACATGTGTGACTAAGCTTAGTATATTATTAGGAGATTTTTTGGGGGTATTCTTTATGGTGCTATATGTCCTCCTAAACAAATAATTTATTTTGAGCCTATATTTGGATTATAGCTGCTATAGTCTAATAAAGCTCAGGATCTCCCCAAACTTGTAGTGTAGCTAAGGATGATTTTGTCCTTGAAATAAGATCCTCCTGCCTCTACTGAGATCACAAGCATGCCCTATTTTGCCTAGATAATGTGATGTTGGGACCCAGTTTTACTGTCTCTTATATGCTAGGCAACCATTCTACCAATCATGCTTTATCCACAGGTCCATGTTTTACTTTTATATATACATGTTATGAAAAGTTTATGATGAGAAAGGACTGTGTGGACATTTTTTCTTTTCCTTGTTCATTAATTATCCCATTACTCTAATAAATGCTATGATATGCTCTAAGGACTAGGGAGAAGATAGAGGCCTATAATGTGAATAAAAATCTCTGTCATGTACAACATGTCATACTGTTGGAGCAAAGAGGCAAACATAAGGCTATATAAGATTTCATCACCTCTTACTTCATAGAATGAAGGGTGACAGTAGGAAGGGTTGCTATCTCTGATCATGAGGATAGACTGTATAAAAAGGACATGTGAACAGTGATGAAAATGGAGTAGGGACGTGTACACTAACAGTATCTTGAGAAAAAACAGGCACAGGGAACAGCAGTGAAAAGGTCCTATCGCACAACATGACACTGGGATGCTACAGTTTGACGGTAAAGGTTTAAATATCAAAAACAATTTTCGATAGAAATTGTGATCTTTCTTACATTAAAAGGTCGTTACTTAGCTACTGGCAACCCAGTAAGCAACACCACCTAGGGTAAGTAATGGTATATTCTTTACATCAAGTATGGCAGATCATTAATCACTCCCACCATAAGACATTTCTCTTACTGACAAAATAATACATATTAGTACAAGATTCACTTGGTTCTATTACAGAGAAGGCCATAATTATCATTACCCAGATACAGAGTCACTTAGTCATTCTGGGACTTACCAAGGGCACTAGTTTAGTAACTGCAATTGTCCAATATTTCAAAGATATCTCATAGGGTTTTAGAATAGGATCATGTGGGCCCAGGCTATCCCTTAGTTCACTATAGAGCCAAGGCTGGCTCTAAACATGTGATGCTTTTTCTCCTCTGCCTCTAGTGTTAGATGTACAATGAATGCCATGCTTGTCTTTACACAACTATCTCAACATGTAATTCTTAAACCACTGAGAACACATGAACACCAAAGCTCTGTTGGCCAGGGATCACATCATAAATCACTTACAATTGTTCTTCATGTAAAAATACAGGCATATTATATATACATGTCTTAGTGTAAAACATGCATGTGTAGTCACATTACAGACCACACCAGCCAAAAATATGGGTCATCAGCAGCATGTCATTGACTTAGTGTTTCTTTCAGCAACTCAATACTCAAATGTAGGAACTGAAATTAGGTGACAGGTCCCCAATATTATTAGTAGGTACAGGATCTACTGGGAACATATTCTGAGAAAACTCTACAGAGAGTAGAGTCACAGAGGGACAGGAATGAAGGGGAAACTTTTAGCTCTTTGGAAAGTTAGTTATGTCAAATGATGTTTTGCTGGGGAACACAGTTGAAAGGAGATCTTACTAAAGCAAGCACGTGAAAGACTGTTTTCCTGAAGCAGACAAAGTTGAAAGGATGTTTGGATATAGCAAACATGTTAAAAAGATGCTTGATGTTAAAAGATGCTTGATGCTCAGTCCTCTGTGCAACTTCCCTGCCAGAGGAGAGCTTGGCTCCAGGAAGTGCTCTGACCACAGGACACAGGCAGGTCCACTCAGGAGAGCACAGGTCTCAGAAGTGACAGTGCTTCTGGGACAGGGTCCAACTGAGCTACATCTGCAGCCAGGAGGTGGAGCTGATTCTCAGTCCTCTGGGCACCTCCCCTGCCAAAGGAGAGCTTGGCTCCAGGAAGTGCTCTGATCCCAGGACTGAGGTGAGATTGCCATTTTCTCTCAAGTATGTCTCTAAGGCTAGTCTTCTCAGGAGAACACAGACTGCAGAAGCAGCAGAACAGCTGGGACAGGGTCCTAGGGGCCTACATCTGCAGCCCGGAGGTGGGGCTGTTCCACAACCCTCTGTGCACTAGACTTGCCAGGAGAGAGCTGGTCTTCCAGGAGTGCTGACACAGGCTTACAGACTCAGAAGGAACAATCTCCAGTCTGAGACAGCAAGAACATCTAACAAGATCCTGGAAGGATATCATATAGATCCTAGGAGAATACAAATGCCAGCCCAGGCTACTATACCTAGGAAAACTCCCAATTACCATAGATGGAGAAACCAAAGTATTCCAAGACAAAACCAAGTATACACAATATCTTTCCATGAATCCAGCCCTTCAAAGGATAACAAAGGTAAAACTCTAACAAAAGGAGGGAAACTACGCCCTAGAAAAAGCAAGAAAGTAATCTTTCAACAAAACTAAAAGAAGATAGCCACATGAACAGAATCTCAACTCTAACAATGAAAATAACAGGAAGCAACAATTACTTTTTGTTAATACCTCTTAATATCAATGGATAAAATTCCCCGATAAAAAGATATAGACTAACAGACTGGCTATGTAAACAGGACCCAAAATTTTGCTACATACAGGAAACCCACCTCAGGGACAAAGACAAACACTTCCTCAGAATAAAAGGCTGGAAAACAATTTCCCAAGCAAATAGTCCCAAGAAACTAGCTAGAGTAGCCATTCTAATATCGAATAAAATTGACTTTTAACCTAAAATTATCAAACAAGACAAGGAGGGAGACTTCATACTCATTAAAGGTAAAATCTACCAAGATGAACTCTCAATTCTGAAAATCTATGCTCCAATTGCAAGGGCATCCACATTCATTAATTTTAGTAAAGCTCAAAGTACACATTGCACCTCACACAATAATAGTGGGAGACTTCAACACACCACTCTCATCAATGGACAGATCCTGGAAACAGAAACTAAACAGAGACACAGTGAAACTAGCAAAAGTTATGAATCAAATGGATTTAACAGACAGCTATAGAACATTTTATCTTAAAACAAAAGTGTATACCTTCTTCTCAGCACCTCATGGTACCGTCTACAAAATTTACCTCATAATCAGTGACAAACAGACCTCAAGAGACACAAAAAGATTGAAATAATCCCATGCATCCTATCAGATCACCACGAACTAAGGCTGATCTAAAATAACATAAATAATTGAAAGCCCATATATAGGTGGAAGCTGAATAACACTCTACTCAATGATCACTTGGTCAAGGAAGAAATAAAGAAATTAAAGACTTTTAGAGTTTAATGAAAATGAAGCCAGAACATACCCAGACTTATGTGACACAATGAAAGCAATCCTAAGAGGAAAACTCATAGCTCTGAGTGCCTCCAAAAAGAAACTAGAGAGAGCATATACTAATAGCTTTACATCAGACCTAAAATCTTTAGGACAAAAGGAAGCAAATTCACTCAAGAGGAGTAGATGTCAGGAAATAATTAAACCCAGGGCTGAAATCAATCAAGTAGAAACAAAAAGAATTATACAAAGAAACAACCAAACCAGGAGCTGGTTCTTTGAGAAAATCACATAAAACCTTAGCCAGACTAACTAGAGGGCACAGAGACAGTATCCTAATTAACAAAATTAGAAATGAAAAAGGAGACATAACAACAGAATCTAAGGAAATCCAAAAAATTATCAGATCCTATTACTAAAGCCTATACTCAACAAAACTGAAAAATTTGGATGAAATTGACAATTTTCTAGACAGATACCAGGTACCAAAGTTATATAAAGATCAGATTAATGATCTATACAGTCTCATATCCCCTAAAGAAATAGAAGAGGTCATTAATCGTCTCCCAACCAAAAAATGCCCAGGAATAGATGGGTTTAGTCCAGAGTTCTATCAGACATTCAAAGAAGTCCTAATTCCAATACTCCTCAAACTATTCCACAAAATAGAAACAGAATGTACTCTATCCAACTCATTCTATGAAGCAACAATTACTCTGATACCTAAACAACACATAGACCCAACGAAGAAAGAGAACTCCAGACCAATTTCCCTTATTAATTTTGACGCAAAAATACTCAATAAAATTCTCGCAAATTGAATCCAATAACACGTCAAAACAATCATCCATCATGATTTAGTAGGCTTAATTCGAGATTTACACGGATGGTTCAATATAAGGAAATCCATCAACATAATTCACTATGTAGACAAACTCAAAGACAAAAACCACATGATCATCTCATTAGATGCTGAGAAAGCATTTGACAAAATCCAACACCTGTTCATGATAAAAGTCTTGGAAAGATCAGGAATTCAAGGCCCATACCTAAACATACTAAAAGCAATATACAGCAAACCAGTATCCAACATCAAACTAAATGGAGAGAAACAACCTCAGCAAAGTAGCTACAAATAAAACTAACTCACAAACCAGTGGCCTTTCCCTACACAAAGGATAAACATGCTGAGAAAGAAATTAGGGAAGCAACACGCTTCAAAATAGTCACAAATAATATAAAATACCTTGGTGTGACTCTAACTAAGGAAGTGAAAGGTCTATATAAGTACTTCAAGTCTCTAAAGAAAGAAATTTAAGATTTCAGAAGATGGAAAGAGCTCACATGCTCATTCATCGGCAGGATTAATACAATAAAAATGGCTATCTTGCTGAAAGCAATCTACAGACTCAATGCAATTCCCATCAAAATTCCAAATCAGTTCTTCACAGACTTAGAAATGGCAATTTTGAAATTCATTTTGAAAAACAAAAAAAACCCGAATAGCAAAACCTATTCTCAACAATAAAATAACCTCTGGTGGAATCACCATCCCTAACCTCAAGCTCTACTACAGAGCCATTGTGATTAAAAACTGCAAGGTACTGGTACAGTGACTGACAAGTAGATCAATGGAATAGAATTGAAGACCCAGAAATGAACACATGGTCACTTGATCTTTGACAAGGGAGCTAAAACCATCCAGTGAAAAAAGACAGCATTTTTAAACAAATGGTGCTGGCTCAAATGGTGCTGGTTAGCATGCGGAAGAATGTGAATTGACCATTCTTATCTCCTTGTACAAAGCTCAAGTCTAAGTGGATCAAGGAAATCCACATAAAACCAGAGACACTAAAAGTTATAGAGGAGAAAGTGGGAAAAAGCCACGAAGATATGGGCACAAGGGAAAAATTCCTGAACAGAACAGCAATGGCTTGTGCTGTAAGATTGAGAATCGACAAATGGGACCTCATATAATTGCAAAGCTTCTGTAAGGTAAAGGACACTGTCTATAAAACAAAAAGGACACCAACAAATTGGAAAAAGGTCTTCACCAATGATACATCTGATAGAGGGCTAATATGCAATATATACAAAGAACTCAGTAAGTTCCACTCCAGAGAATCAAATAACCCTATTAAAAATGGGGTACAGAGCTAAACAAAGAATTCTCAACTGAGGAACACTGAATGGCTGAGAAGCACCTAAAAAATGTTAAAAATCCTTAATCATCAGGGAAATGCAAATCTAAACAACTCTGAGATTTCACCTTATACCAGTCAGAATGGCTAAGATCAAAAACTCAGGTGAGAGCAGATTCTGGCGAGGTTGTGGACATAGAAGAACACTCCTCCATTGCTGGTAGGATTGCAAGCTGGAAATCAGTTTGGCAGTTCCTCAGAAAATTGGACATAGTACTACCAGAAGACCCATCAATACTACCCCTGGGTATATTCCCAGAAGATGCTCCAACTTGTAATAAGGACACATGCTCCACTATGTTCAAAACAGCCTTATTTATAATAGCCAGAAGCTGGAAAGAAGCCAGATGTCCCTTAACAGAGGAATGGATACAGAAAATGTACATTTACACAATGGAGTACTACACAGCTATTAAAAATAATGAATTTATGAAATTCTTAGACAACTGAATGGATCTGGAGGATATCATCCTAAGTGAGGTAACCCAATCAAAAAAGAACACACATAATATTCACTCACTGAGAGGCTATTAGCCCCAAAGCTCAGAATATCCATGATTGCAAAACACAAGAAACTCAAGAAGAAGGAAGACAAAAGTGTGGATACGTTAATCCTTCTTAGGTGGAACAAAATACCCTTGGAAGGTGTTATAGAGACAACGTTTGGAGCAGAGACTGAAGGAATGACCAACCAGAGACTGCCCCATCTGGGGATCCATCCCATAAAAACCACCAAATCCAGACACTATTTCAAATGCCAACAAGAGCTAGCTGACAGGAGCCTGATAAAGCTGTCTCCTGAGAGGAGGTGTCAGTGCCTGACAAATATAGAAGTGGATGTTCACAGCCATCTATTGGAGGAAGCACAGGGTCCCCAATGAAGGAGATATAGAAAGCACTCAAGGAGCTGAAGGAATTTGCAGTTCCATAGGAGGAACAAAAATATGAACTAATTAGTACCTCCAGAGCTCCTTGGGACTAAACCACCAATCAAGTAAAACGCATGATGGGAATCATGGCTCTAGTTGCATAGGTAGCAGAGAATGGCCTAGTCGGTCACCAGTGGGAGGAGAGGCCCTTGGTCCTGTGAAGGTTCTATGCCCCAGTATAGGGGAATGCCAGGGCCAAGAAGTGGGAGTGGGTAGGTTGAGAAGCGGGGGAGGGGAAGGGAGGGGATAGGGGATTTATAGAGGGTAAACTAGGAAAGGGGATAACATTTGAAATATAAATAAAGAAAATATCTAATAAAAAAGAAAGAAAAGATGCTTGATGAAGGAGTATAAATATGACCCCACAAACAGTGGGAGATGAGCAGTGAACTTTGGTTTGGTTTGTGCCATCTCAGTACTCTTTGCTAAAAATACACATGTATTAACCTTACATAGTATTGTTGAGCTCAACTTGCAATACCACCACCATTGAGAGAAACTCACCCAAGAACTGCTTTGGAGGTTCCTGCAGCAGCTTGCCACTAATGTGGCCTCTCTTCGGGTCAGTTGGTGAGCCAGGTTGCTTCTTTAGGATTGAAATGCAGTTACCTGGTTTGTGCCTGGTGTCTGCTTGCTGAAAGGACTGGGCTGAACTGTGTTTGGTATTTGCTATGGGGCTGAAATATTGTCAAAAAAGATCAAGCTTGCCCGCAAAGAGCTCCTGCTGAACAGATCCACTTCCCCCATATCCTAATAACTTTTCTCTTCCACTATCTCTGGATCGTAGGCTAGACCACTTTGTGAACAGCTTGCTGCGGGGTGGTAGAGAGATGTTCCTCTCTGTACTGTAGTACAGCTTCTTCATATACCTCTCAGGGCTTATCATTGTTTGCTTCGAATTAAAATGTGAACCATTTCTATACTTTGGATCAAAACAGATCAAGCAACAGTTCAACAGAAATGCCAACTATCTACACGTTCTTCAGGGGGTATGAATTATACCAATCTTACTGTTAATTTGTACTCATTGGAAAAATTTCCTTTCAGGACTTATATGTATGCACAGAATTACTGCATTTGTCATTGTAGCATACTTGGTAGAGGATGAAGATGTCAAAGAGTGGATTAACTTATTGACCATGTGAGTCTCCAACATGAAATTTTAGTCATTAGATTTAGAAGCTCCAACAAGAGTACATGTTTTCTCCCCTGTATGAGGCCTTACTTCAGCTGACTACCAGAATGAAAAACATTCTTAGCTACAAATGAGCTCTTAAGCCCTATCATTTCATTACAAAGAACGAGAAATTGTCTTTAAAAGATGAGTAAGAGCAATAAAGTCAGTTCACTCTCAGCAATATCCATTATAGCAAAACATTGATTCATTTTGTTTATAAGAGACATTGAAATAAAAATGGACATGTTTTTAAGATGCTGAATTTAAAGTTAGGATAAAAATAAGTTTTCTCAGGAACAAAAGAACCACAACAAAAATGTCATAAATATTAATGAGCTACATCTATAGACAAAGGCCCATTCTCAAAAAGAAAGATTTTCATAACTCCAGACCAGATATCATGTTAACTTATCTTGGGAAACAGTCATCTAAACATTCACTATCCATTAATTTTACTGTCTAATTAAATTTGTGAAACAGTACTTTTAAAGAATGTGTATGTGAATGTTAAAACACAGTACGCCTTGTGAGTTGATTCCACGGATAGCAGAAACCTCATACCCAGTGCTGCATGTTCCCTGTTGGCACCCTTGGAAAACCACCAGCTCTGACCCTGCCATGCACTCATGCAGCATTTGGGAGCATCACTATGCTGTTGTTCATTTCCCATGTGCCAAATGGACTCAACCACCATTACCCATTTTCTCCGTGAATTACTATGAGATGATAAGTGAGAGCCTTTAAATTGAAAGTTAGATGGCCGGTTCCTCAGAAAATTAGACATAGTACTACCGGAGGATCCTGCTATACCTCTTCTGGGCATATACCCAGAAGATCTTCCAACTGGTAATAAGGACACATGCTCCACTATGTTCATAGCAGCCTTATTTATAATAGCCAGAAGTTGGAAAGAACCCAGATGTCCCTCAATAGAGGAATGGATACAGAAACTGTGGTACATTTACACAATGGAGTACTACTCAGCCATAAAAAACAATGAATTTATGAAATTCTTGGGCAAATGGATGTATTTGGAGGATATCATCCTTAGTGAGGTAACCCAATCACAAAAGAAGTCACTAGATATGTACTCACTGATAAGCGGATATTAGCCCAGAAACTTGGAATATCCAAGACACATTATGGAAAACAGAAGAAAATCAAGAAGGATGAACATTTGTGGATACTTCATTCCTCCTTAGAATGAGGAACATAACCCCCATGAAAAATTATAGGTACAGCGACAAAGTTTGGAGCTGGGATGAAGGGATGGACTATCCAGAGAGGACCCCATTCGGAGTCCATCCCATCATCGGCCACCAAACCTAGATACTAATGCTCATGCTCATGCCGGCAAGATACTGCTGAAGGGACCCTGATATTGTGGCCTCTTGTGAGGCTACGCCAGTGCCTGGTAAACACCGAAATGGATGATCACAGCCAGCTACTGGATGGAACACAGGGTCCCCAATGCAGGAACTAGAGAAAGTACCCAAGTACCTGAAGGGGGCTGCAACCCTGTAGGTGGAACAACAACAGGAACTAACTAGTACCCCCTGGGTTTGTGTTTCTAGCTGCATTTGTAGCAGAAGATGACCTAATCGGCCATCAGTGGGAATAGAGGCTCCTTGGTCTTCCAAACTCCATATGACCTAGCACAAGGCAAGGCCTGGGCCAAGTAGTGGGAGTGGGTGGGTAGGGGAACAGAGGTGGGGGGAGGGGTATGGGAATCTTTCGGGATAGCATTTGAAATGTAAATAAAGAAAATAATAATAATAAAAAAAAATGAAAAAAAAAAAAAAAAGAAAGTTAGATGGGCACATGGCATAAACCTCTAGTCATGTCACTTGGGATGCTGGGAAAGGCAACCACGTGATCCAGGTCAATCAAGAATACATAGCAAGTCCTAGAAGAGTTTGGGCTACATAGTGAGGTACTGTTTAAAACCAAATCAAACCAAACCAAACCAAAGTAAATAAAATAAAATGGTCAGGAACACTAACAAACAAAATAAAAATATACTTGAATAGAAATATAATGTCCTGTTATACAGCCTTGCCTTCTTTGGAATTACTAGAACAGTGAATAGTGTCATAGATACAAATCAAGAGCCAGTGTGCTGATGAAGAAAAATCACAACAATATCACTACATTTAAAAAATATTGAACATTTTTTCCAACTAGCATACACATAATATAGAAAATATATAAATAGATGGAAAAAAAGCTATTTTCTTTTAAAACTGTGAATTAAACTATAAGAATATGGACTAAACTATAAGAAGTTACTGTGATTAGTTTAAGGGACTGTTAAAACCATTATAAAAAAGTCCTCTGCCTTCTAGGTAGTTGTCATCCTGACCATCATAACTTCTATTTGACTATTTCATGCTAGTTTTTAACTAACATAATCAATTCTTCAACCCAAATTTTGGACTTGTACTTATAATAGGAAGATATTAATGTAACCCAAACTATTTATAATAATAGTTTCCATTGTATATATGGAAAAATGTAATTTTTAAGAGAACGGTTATGTAAGGTATGTGTATATGCATGTGTCTGATCACACTGACATTTAACTTACCACCCACTGTGAGAATGCACTTCCGAATAACCCCATGGGCCTTCTATATCATCAGTTTGTACCAGGTTAGAACTTGACTTAAACTTAAGGATAGAAAAAGCACAAATGGAGTTAAAACTATATGAACATATTTGTATTGCTTCCAGAATAAATGTCTTAAGCCTAGTTGTTTCTCTTGCTCAGTGGCTGGTCTGGTGTTCATTAGTGAATACATACAATCTGTCACTTCCAATGTGCCCTTCGGCAAAAGCAACTGGGCTGGCAAAGGCCGGAGATGCTGCTCACCACAGGCCCTCAGACCCCAAGTTACTTTGATGGTAAAAATTGAACTTTTCTGATTTATTCCTTTGAAACCATGGGATCTGGAGTGATTTAAAAGAATCAAAAGATTCAAAGGGCAAAGTCTGAAGTACTGGCTGTAGTCCTCAGATTAATAACCACTAAGTAGTTCTTGAAGATTCTGGAAATGAAAGCCCCTTTATACATGTACAAAATGGGAAGAAATCCAATATACAGATTAATGGCTATGGAAGCTAGATTTAACTATAACAGGGCTTCCTTCACAGTGGCCCTGGAATGCTTTCCCCAGTGCCTCGAGCTCCACAGAGAACAACTTAAAATCCATTAACTTTATGTCATCTGTGTAATTTAGAATGGAAGAATACAAGTTATTTTATAACAACAATTTCATTCAAAAAATAAAACAAGTCAGAATGCTTCAGCTAACCCCTAGAAAACTGAATGCATAAAGTTAGGTGATCTTGTCAGTCCAGTTTCTGTCTACTATGTCCTATGTTTTAGAAAATGCCATCTTGAAACCTACAGTATTATGCAGTCCTAACGTGAATCTTCTGCTTTGTGAAGAAAGATGAGGGTGACATGGTTCCCTTAAATAGACAACAGTAGACGTGGAAACATAAGGGTGGGAATGGGAACAAGGCCATGCAATAGCATGGGGTGGAGGGCAGGGTGTCCTTTATGTTCTAAAACTACATTGTGCTTCACCTGTTGCTTCATCTTGGGGAAAAATACTTCCTTGCTTATTAGTTTCTTCATCTGTGAAATAGCTGGTATGCACAAAGTAATTTGACTTTGTTTTTAAGATGTTATCATATTCATCATTTATGATAAATTTTCTGGTAAAACACAGTTTAAAACTTTCATGTTTCTTTTCAGTACTATAATTCTCACCCTGCCTCTCCATACCAAGAACAGTCCTCATAGTTACATCTACATGTTGAAGATATGGTATTCGCATGAGCATCTTCTAAGACAGAAGTTCTTCTGCACATTCCTTCACAAGTGTGATTTTTTTTTATAGTCACAATTTTGGAGGTTCTAAAGATGAACTTTACTTCTTCAATTTAATCTACCATACCCAATTCAACTCCCAAAGTCTCCATCAGTCTCCATTATTTACCATTTACTATGGACCTTGTTCTGTATGGATCACCCAGCAAAGAATGGAACCCAGGCCATTTTGCATCTAGTCATACCAGAACCATCCATTCTACATTACCCTCTCAGTTCAGAGCTCATCATCTTTAACTTCATTCATTTTGTTTAAGTCTAACTACCCTTTGCTTCCTCAACACTGGAGATGCCAACTCTGATATCAAGGTATCTTTCTAAAGCAGTTTGGTAACAGCACTGTTCTGACATCTCCACATATTTTCCCAATTAGTACATGTTGATTATAAAATAAGTTTCAAACACCAGATATTAAATGTGGGTACATAGAAATATGTCAAGAGATATAAGTGCATGATTCGTACATTTGCTTAGGGCTCTAATGGTCACAGAGCCTGTGAAAATAAGGACGGTTCAGAGTACTTCCCTTGATTGGTTAAAAAATGTCTACAGCGGAGGATTAGATTGTTGCCAGTTGTCTGTCTCAGTCCTACTTTCCAGCCATTACAGCGCTGCAGACATGCCATACTAACACATATCCAAACAGTGTGTGTAATTTCCGAGTTGTAATTGTGTTGTCTTTTCCTCAGTGAACTCCGTTTATCAGTGAATTTATCCCCATTTCCATCTCCTTGTGTTCAATTATTGTTCAATTACTACTTCTAGAAACTTCCAAATTCTCAGTAAGAAATTACCTCTTGCTCTATGTGACTGCTCATTTTGCATATTAATAAACAGAACTATCCACAGGACTTCAGAGATTATACTACAATAATATATACTGAAGTAGAAGACTGAGAAAATACATTTATTACATAATTTTCCACATATGACTTCATTGTATAGAGAATCTATTGAATGCTTGACACATTGGAAACACGTGGAGAACTCTAGAGAAGGCAATCTTTCACTGAGGTATTATAAGATATATTCTGACTGATTCACCTGGATATTGGGGTATTACCCAGCATCCCTAATATTTCTGTTTTTTAATATCATATTTTTATATGAGGAAATTGGGACTCAAAACTGTTTATTTGAGCCTCCAGGCTAAAATGACAACCAATCCCCTCCTCCATATCTTCTGTGCTGTGTTACACATTCTGGTAAGTATTGCCCACTACCAACGATACCATCACTAAACTACAGGCTTATGATGGGAACATGGGAATCAGATGTAACTTTTAATCTTCAGCTCTGCACAGTCAACTACAATATAGCTTTCATCTTTCTCCAGCTCTGATTCTCAAAATCAAAGAAAAACTCCAGGTATCATCTTGTATAAATCATAGTCACCTTGTTTCTTTACTTCAGTTACATACTTCTGAAACTTGTTGTCTTATTAGTATAATCTTTATTTTTAAAAGTCAGATTATTACTTGAACAGGATTAGGGTCACCACCAAGGGGTAGAAATGATCTTAAAAATTAGAAAGGAAGAGATTGCATTTTTAAGTGAGATAGATCCACACCACACTTCTGACTTATACAATATTTATCTTAATTGCATTGATAAATTTATGGTGATTTTTACAGATTTAATGATTTATTCTAATTACACTGAAAAATTGTTGGGGATTTGTTAAATTATTAGTAGAAAGAAATTATAATTTCCCAACCAGATTAGTCAGTTGAAAATCAAAATCCTAATAAGTCAGCTAAGGTGGAAAGTTGTCCCTGTAAATATTATGCTATGAGCTTTAACTGCTCAGAAGAATGCTTGTAAAAATTACCATACCTATGTGCTCTATGACAGGCAGCTTGCATTATTTATTATTTATTATTGATCCATAATATCTCAGGTAGAACATTTGGTAAAGCACTTGCTTTTTAACAACTGAGGTTAGAATTGAACAGAAATATTTCATGCCTCCTGGAAAGCTCACATTGTATAGACTCCTGAGCAGAAAATGGGGAGGCTGTCTTTTCTGAAAATTTGACAGCTGTCAACAAAAATGATATTAAGTACACACATGCACCACACACACACACCTTGGGCATCATAAACAGAAGCATCATTTCCAGATTCATACTTCTGCATTCTATACTGCCTTGCTCAGAAAGCAAAGACTGACTACTTTTGAACTAAAGAGTAACCTGGTCAATGTAGCATGCTTGACTCAGAGGAAGGAAATGAGCCAGAAAGAGCTGGAAAAGTTTCAACTACGGGAAGGACGTACTGGAGATAGAAAATGTAAACTCTGGGAGAGAAAAATACGACCTGGCTGTGAGAATGGCAGCATGTTTATAGGAGGCTTTTCATTTTCTTCAGCATATATATATACTTCTTTAACTCTATCAAAATGAAAAAAATACAGTCTTTTGCAGAAATTCAGTAAATATTTTAGGAAATAACAATAACATGGATACTGGTGATAATTTAAACAGGTATATTTTTATTCAAATTAATAACTTTTAAAGAGGAATGATATTTAATTCAAGTTATTATTTTCAGAGGTAACTTTACCTTGCCTCTGGGCTTTCACACAGAGTTTAGGTGAATATTGCTGCTGAGGAAGGACATTTTGTTCCTGCCTTGTTTGACTTGGAGGCTTGTACAGTGTGTCCAATATCATGGTGCTATTATTTATCAAGTAATTCTTTTTTCCATTCTCAAGAACTTTAGATAATTTTCTGATAGTACTAGACTTCACTCTTTGTCTAAAATATAAGATCACATATGTTCCTGTAAGACTTATTTTCTGTCTTACATCACCCACAATTTTTTTATCCTATATTCTTTTTATCCCCTTTCCTAGTCTCCCCTCCAAAATACACCCTCCCCCTATCCTCTTTGCCCTCCTCCTGCTCAGCAAAACACCCACTCCTGCTTCCTGGCCCAGGCATTCTCCAACACTGGGGCATAGAACCTTCACAGAACAAAGGCCCCCCCCCTTTCCCCATTGATGTCCCACTAGGCCATCCTCTGCTGCATATGCAGCTGGACCCATGAGTCCCACCATATGTGCTCTTTGGTTGGTGGTTTAGTCCCTGAGAGCTCTGGGGGTACTGGCTAGTTTATACTGTTGTTCCTCCTATGGGGCTACAAACCCTTTCAGCTCCTTGGGTACCTTTTCTAGCTCCTTCATTGGGGACCCTATGCTCAGTCCAATGGATGGCTGTGAGCATCCACTTCTGCATTTACCAGGCACTCGCAGCAGAGACTCTTAGAAGACAGCTAAATCATGCTCCTGTCTGCAAGCACTTGTTGGCATCCACAACAGTTTCTGGATTCGGTGATTGTATATGGGATGGATCCCCAGGTGAGTCCATCTCAGGATGGTCATTTCTTTAGTCTCTACTCCAAACTTTGTCTCTTTAACTCCTTCCATGGGTGTTTTGTTCCCTGCTTCTAAGAAAGATCAAAGTATCCACACGATGGTCATCCTTCTTCTTGAGTTTCATGTGGTTTGTGAATTATATCCTGGGTATTCCGAGCTTCTGGGTTTCTGGGCTAATATCCACTCATCAATGAGTGCATATCATGTGTGTTCTTCTGTGACTGGGTTACCACACGCAGGATGTTATCCTCCAGGTAACATTTGCCTGCAAATTTCATAAATTCATTGTTTTTAATAGCTGAGTAGTACTCCATTGTATAAATGTACCACATTTTCTGTATCCATTCCTCTGCTAAGGGACATCTGGGCTCTTTCTAGCTTCTAGCTCTTATAAATAAGGCTGGCAGGAAATAATCAAACTCAGGACTGAAATCAACCAAGTGGAAACAAAAAGAATTATACAAAGAATCAACCAAACCAGGAGCTGGTTCTTTGAGAAAAATCAACCAAATAGATAAACACTTAGCCAGACTAACTAGAGGGCACAGAGACAATATCCTAAATAATAAAATCAGAAATGAATCGGGAGACATAACAACAGAACCTGAGGAAATCCAAAAAATAATCAGATCCTATTATAAAAGCCTTTACTCAACAAAACTGGAAAACCTGGATGAAATGGACAATATTTTAGACAGATACCAGGTACCAAAGTTAAATCAGAATCACATTAATGATCTAAGCAGTCCCATATCTATCCCCTAAGGAATTAAAAATGGTCAGTAATAGTCTCACAACAAAAAAAAAAGCCCAGGTACAAATGGGTTTAGGGCAGAGTCCTACCAAACCTTCAAAGAAGACTTAATACCAATACTCCTCAAATGACTCCACAAAATAGAGACAGAAGGTACTCTACTCAATTTGTTCTATGAAGCCACAATTACTCTGATACCTAAACCACACAAAGACCCAACAAAGAAAGAGAACGTCAGACCAATTTCCCTTATGAATATCGATGCAAAAATAATAAAATTTTTGCAAACAGAATCCAAGAACACATTAAAAGGATCATCCATCATAATCACGTAGGCTTCACCCCAGGGATGCGGGGATGGTTTAATATATGGAAATACATCAACATAATCCACTATGTAAACAAACTCAATGGAAAAAAACATATGACCAACTCATTAGATGCTGAGAAAGCATTTGACAAAATCCAACCCCCTTCATGATAAAAGTCTTGGAAAGATCAGGAAATCAAGGCCCACCCCTAAACATAGTAAAAGCAATATACAGCAAACCAGTAGCCAACATCAAACTAAATGGAGAGAAACTTGAAGCAATCCCACTAAAATCAGGGACTAGACAAGGCTTCCCACTTTCTCCCTACCTATTCAATATAGTGCTTGAACTCCTAGCCAGAGCAATTAGACAATTAAAGGAGATCAAAGGGAGACAGATTGGAAAGGAAGTAGTCAAAATATCACTACTTGCAGATGATATGATAGTATACTTTATTGACCTCAAAAATTCCACCAGAGAACTCCTAAACCTGATAAACAATTTCAACAAAGTGGCTGGATATAAAATTAACTCA
>NC_034607.1:56382141-56411677 GCF_900095145.1 Mus pahari
GCAGGCAGGTAGATCAATGGAATAGATTTGAAGACCCAGAAATGAACNTATGGTCACTTGATCTTTAACAAGGGATCTAAAACCATCCAGTGGAAAAAATGACAGCATTTTCAACATATGGTGCAGGCTCAACTGGTGGTTAGCATGTAGAAGAAGGCAAGTTGATCCAATCTTTCCTCCTTGTACAAAGCTCAAGTCCAAGTGTATCAAGGACCTTCGCATAAAACCAGATACACTGATACGTATAGAAAAGAAAGTGGGAACAAGCCCTGCTTTCAAACAAATGGGCACAGGAGAAAAATCCCTGAACAGAACACCAATGGCTTGTGATGTAAGATCAAGAATTGACAAATGAGATCGCATAAAATTGCAAAGCTTCTGTAAGGCAAAGGACACTGTTAAAAAGACAAAAAGGCTACCAACAGATTGGAAAATGGTCTTCACCAATGCTACATCCAATAGAGGGCTGATATGCAATATATACAAAGAACTCAAGAAGTTAGACTCCAGAGAAACAAATAACCCTATTAAAAATGGGGTGCAGAGCTAAACAAATAATTTTCAACCAAGGACTGCCGAATGGCTGAGAAGCACCTAAAAAAATGTTCAACATCCATAGTCATAAGGAAAATGCAAATCAAAACAACCCTGAGATTCCACCTCATACCAGTTAGAATGGCTAAGATCAAAAACTCAGGTGACAGCAGATGGTGGTGAGAATATGGAAAAACAGGAACACTCCTCCATTGCTGGTGGGATTGCAAGCTGGTACAACCAGTCTGGAAATCAGTTTGGCAGTTCCTCAGAAATTTGGACTACCTGAGGACCCATCAATACCACTCCTGGGCATATACCCAGAAGATGCTCCAACATATGATAAGGACACATGTTCCACTATAATCTTTTTTTAAAGAGGCAAAGCAGTTAACTAAAGAAGTCAAAAGCAACCTGAGCATTTTCTTGTAAAGCAATTAGAATAAATGTCTCATTTGATTATATTAAAACTATTGTTAGTAAGACTTGATACCTTATTCAAGGAAATTTTTGTTGGTAAAGAAAAGTATCTTGCCTGTTTAATTTAAACTCATGAAGGGTTAGAACCTTTCTTTGCTCAGTATCATTCAAAAATTTATCTCAGTTATGTTGTAAAGGTTTGTCTTTTTCACTTAGGCAACAGGAAAATAAACGTCTGCATTGGTCTGGGGATATAGCTGGTTTAAGTGTCTACTCTAGTATAGAGGAAGCTCTGTGTCTGGTCCCTAGCAAGTCCTAAAACCAAGTGTGGTGCTGAATGCTTCTCATCTCAGCACTTAGGTACTGGATTTAGGAGGATCAGAAACTCAAAATCATCCTCAGTCACATAGAAAAAACAAGTTTAGCCCAGACTACCTAAGACCCTACACAAGACATACACTACATACATACATACATACATACATACATACATACATACATACATACATACATGGATATGTGTATAAATGTCTTACGTAAAACAAAGATTTATATGTATGTGGGAATATTATCATTTCTGACAGTGTCTTTCCTATTACTTAATTTCTGAATATCTGAAGTTACTGAGACTTAAATGTGTACATACTCAGGACTAGTAGAATTTTTTTGTGCTTGTCTTTTATTTATATGGTACAAAAAGTTTCCTTGAAAGCAACTTCATTTTAATCAATAGATATCCAATTCTCCATGTGTTTTAGGTTAATACTCACTGTCCCCTACAAATACATATTTTGACACTTTAATATTTGGTTTTTACAATAAAACAGGTAGTTTTACCTGAAATTTCCAAAAATGGAGATGATACTTCAAAAGGCCAAATAACTTAACTGAAGACTCATAGCTAATAATGGTTTGCAGCCTGGTTGTGGATATGCTCCACTCCAATTTGCATGATTCAGACTTTGCATCAACTATTTCTTGGGCTTTGGATAATGAGAGGTGTAGTGCATAATTTTTATTGAGGTTTGTTATCTCCCTTGAATCACACCTCTTGTCATCAATACAAACAACCTTGTCTGTAAAGTTGTAACTGTTTAATAAAAAAACAAACATCAATGCTATCCTGCTAGATAATCTTATAACAGAAGTAGGTCCAATATTAGAGCACTTGATGACTAGTTTGGTCTAGAAGTGACAGTGTTTCAGTGTGTGAATATTTACTATTGACATAGGTAATCCTTTACTCATTAAATATAGATTTATTTTTATCATGTGCCACTTCCTGTGAGTTATGCCACAACCATGGAAGTGAATTGACGGCTTCCAACTCTGCAGAGACCTCAATAAGGCTGACCAAAGGACTCTACAGTGTCACCTAATACATTTCATTCACAATAAAATGCCCTTGTCTATTGTCCCATACCACCAGATCACTAAGGACAAATGCATTCCTTATGTGATGTGGCACTTTCAGATTATTTTATGATAGGTTTTTTTTTTTTCTCCAGCAGGGCCATACTACTGAGAGATTTACCTTTCCTGAGGATATAATGTCTACTGTCCCCTCAAATTACAAGAGATATGCAACCATCCCTAGAAACAGCTTTCTAGATCCTGAAGGCCCTCTCCAGCAACTATAATTACTATTCCATATCTACTCTACCCAGAGAAATAAACAATTCCTTAGGCTCATATTATCTAAAAGATAGTTTTTTCCTGCCTAGAGAGGTGCTCAGCCTTGTGATCTTCAGCCTGTTTTTTCTTGTGCACATATTTTCTTTAACCACTTAAATACTTAGCATTTGGAAAGCAAAAAAACATTTGGCTAAATTGGTAGCAGCTACCCTGTGATTTAAATCTTCTTATGAAGAAGTTTGCTGCTTTGTTTCATTTATTTTGTTTTAAGTACAGAACTCAAAACTGCCATGAACCTATTAAAAAAAAAAAACACTCTCTTAAATGTCGTGAAAAGGTTTATATTTAGAAATTATAAGAACTACTGTGTCAAAGCACAGGGAATTGTGTCAAGGTTGGACTGATGTGTGAACAGCTGATCATATGTCAGAACAGGTGCGAGTAATACTTGAGTGATTTGCTTAGAGTGTCCTCTGAAGTCGTTATTTCCTTTGGTTAAGGAGTGTCATATTTCTAATAGTTGAAGAAAAAGGACAATGGAGCTTAGCCTAAAAGCCTATTGGCATTCTTCCTATATATAATGGCAGGACAAAAATAAAACAGAATGGTATTCATGTTCATTTGCTCAACAGCAAGAGTTCTTTGATCACCACTTCCTAACTTCTCTATTCTTTTTATCTCATTGAATCTAACTTTTATTAATTACATGAAAGAAAATGTCTCTAATCACAGAAAGTACAGTGTGTCAATATAAACTCAACTGTGGGTCAAGCAATTGGAAATGCAGTTGCCTTTGACTGTGGGTCAGGGATATAATTCTTTCATTTCAGTCACTAAAAAGACAGTTATAACAAGCCACGAAAATTATTTTGGGTCAGTGCAGTTTCAAAATCATTAGCTATAATTAATCCTTGCCAATTTCTGGAAGATTTTGTTACTAGGAATGTTTGAAAAGCCCCAGCTATCTATCTTGTATTCTAAGTCTTTCCAGCCAAGAGGAGTAACAATTGACCAATTTACAGATTTCCATCCCTTTGGCAGCATGCTAGCTCAATCTAAATTTGGTTGCGTCTTTAAGTGGATAATTTATTTTTCTCCAAATGTGTACAATCTTTATAATGCCAACTAAAGATAATCAAGTAGGAAGCTGGGTCAACTGACCATGTAAATTTGGCCAAAAAATAAAATAAAATATGGCTTTAACACCCCTTATTAAAAATACGCAGTTTTGATTTTCTCAATGATCTAATTCATAGCCTTGGTGGCATAATTTCATAGATTGTATCTGTGTTACATAATAAAATGATTGCAAAACAAAAACGAAAACCTCTTGATTCACAACTCTAGGAATATCCTAAATTTTACTTAGCTAGAAGTAAATACAAATGATTCCCGGATCTTCAGCTGTGTCAATTCTGAGTGTTCCATCCTGTAGTCCATAAACACTATAAAGGAAAATAAGCCAATAAGAGGCAGGGCTTTATTTGATACATATAAAAGGCTTTTACTGTAAGTATGTATAAGTTGACAGTGCAAAGCCTTAACCTGGGAAAGACTAACTGTTATTGGTGTGGTTATATTTCTTATGGTCACAAAAGCATCCATTGTGAAAAGCACTGCTATTAACAGCCTGTGTAACAGCGCACCATTCTGACTCCTAGTAGCCAGGACTAGGACTGCAGACACCCCCTCCTTCTCCACACCGCTCTCTTCTGCTTCTCTCAGGCTTCTCTCTCCATTCTTCCCCCATCTACCTCCTCTTTCCCGAGCTCCAGTTCCTTCTCTTTAAAAAGGACAAAAATATGACATTTAGTGCACGCTTTGGCAGCACATATACTAAAATTGGAACAATACAGAGAAGATTAGCATGGTGCCTGTGCAAAGATGACACACAAATTCATGAAGCATTCCATATATTTTGTACATATACACAATGGAGTACTACTCAGCTATTAAAAACAACGAATTTATGAAATTCTTAGGCAAATGAATATATCTGGAGGATATCATCCTGAGTGAGGTAACCCAATCACAAAAGAACTCACTTGATATGCACTCACTGATAAGTGGATATTAACCCGGAAACCTAGAATACCGAAGATACAATCTCCAAAACACACAAAAAATAAGAAGGAAGACCAACACGTGGATACTTCATTCCTCCCCAAAATAGGGAATAAAATACCCATGAAAGAAGTTGCAGAGAAAAAGTCTGGAGCTAAGACGAAAGGATGGACCATCCAGAGACTGCCCCATCCGGGGGTCCATCCCATAATCAGCCACCAAACGCAGACACTATTGCATATGCCAGCAAGAACTTCCTGAAAGGACACTGATATAGCTATCTCTTGTGAGGCTATGCCAGTGCTGGGCAAATATAGAAGTGGATGCCCACAATTATCTATAGGATAGAACACAGAGACCCCAATGGAGGAGCTAGAGAAATTACCCAAGGAACTGAAGGGGTCTGCAACCCTATAGGTGGAACAACAATATGAACTAATCAGTACCCCCAGAGCTCGTGTCTCTAGCTGCATATATAGCAAAAGAGAACTTAGTGAGCCTTCGTTGAGAAGAGAGGCCCCTTGGTCTTGCAAACTTTATATGCCCCAGTACAGGGGAATGCCAGGGTGAAGAAGTGGGAGTGACTGGGCAGGGGAGCAGAGTGTGGGAAGGGCATAGGGGACATTCGGGATAGCATTTGAAATGTAAATGAGGAAAATATCTAAAAAAATATTAAAAAAATATGACATTTATATTTTGTAACATGACCTTACACTCTGCAGTCTTATTCATGTTTTGGAGCTTTCTTAGCCTCCTGTTCATCAATTCAGGTTCTACATCTGAAACCTAATAGCTGCTGACCTAGACTCCTTCTCAATCCCAATTAACTCATCTCTAGACTTGTCAAAGCTGAAAGTCAATCTTACCATGGGTATGGGTAGCTATCTGTGAATTTGACGGTAAGGAATCTTACTTTTTTGAGTGAGAGGCATAATCTGAGCTACTTGATAACTTCATTTTTCAAATTCTCGCTCTGGTGAAAAATCATCAAAAGGTATTTCCTAAGCCGGGCGTGGTGGTGTACGCCTTTAATCCCAGCACTCGGGAGGCAGAGGCAGGTGGATTTCTGAGTTCGAGGCCAGCCTGGTCTACAGAGTGAGTACCAGGACAGCCAGGGCTAAACGAAGAAACCCTGTCTCAAAAAAAAAAAAAGATATTTCATGAATAGATCACAAAGAGACAAGCTCTTTGAAAGCAAGCTTCCAGATGCCATGTTCACCCCTACACAGTCATGGGGACACACAAGCAAGAATTGAGTCTTATGGAAATACTCATTTAAAATGACTGCATGAAATTTTAAAGTAAAATCTGACATTTAGAGGAAAGGCTTCCAAATTACTACTAAAGCCCCAAAAGTCTCCTCGAGGGAACAGGAGATAGAAAGGCTCTCTGCAACCTGCTAGCCCAGTGAGGAGACAGGAGACAGAAAGGCTCTCTGCGAGCCCAGTGAGGAGACTCTGCCTTTATTAGGCTTGTTGCTGTCTTGTTTTGTTTTTATCCTGGAAGAAAGGAAGGACAAACATTGAAAATTAGTCTCCTATGAGACATCAAAAGTAATTTCTAAGTATAATTTAAAATAAAATCTTTACAAATTGTTCAATCTGCCAGACTATTATAAACAAATACTGAGAATTACAGAGGCATCAGCTTCTAATTCTCTATTGCATATGCTCTCAATATGATGCACTATTGGATGCTCAAAGCTTCTTATAACCTAAAATAAACTCAGCATGATAAATAATAATAAGGTATTTATATTATAGAAAGAAGATAATAAAATAATGGCACCATGTTTGATAAGCTTTGGATCATTCACTTTCAAAAATCATTTAATTCAAATGGAAGTAATAACTTTTTCTGTTCTTGCCAATAAATAGGTTTCTAAAAACATTTGCATCTTACCATCACCTTCAGATATAGATTATTTTGTAGACACATATTATAAATTTAGATACTTGAGGTTAGAATTTTCTGAATTGTTTGTTCTGTTTTGTTTGTTTTGCTTTTGTTGTTGTTATTGCTGTTTGTTTGTTTGTTTTGTTGATTTGTTTGAGATAAGAACTTACAGTATAGAAGTATGGATCAGGCTCTCCTGGAACATATGGCAATCCTCTTGCATCAGCTTCCTGATACTGGGTTACAGGCCTGATTAGAAGGGTAAATAGTTTATTTAAGCTCATGAGAGAACGAATATGGAGCCTGCATCCAGGTTTGGGAATTCATGACTCTTACCCACCATAGCCTGCTGCTTCCAGATTTCACTACCCTAAACTGAAGACTTGAAAACGAGATGTTATGGATCCTGGACAATGTTTTACAATTTTCCTCAAAATTTATCTTGCAAAAAAATCAGACAAAGACCAGTCTCATCATTATTCCTATAGAATTGGAGGAATATCATTGAAATGTCTATAAGGCTCATTTTTTAGTGACTATTTCAGTTTGGTGTTCACAAAGTCTCCCATATCACAGTAAGCAGAATCTCTGCTGACACTAAGGTATACCTGATGCTTCTTAACTTGATTTTTAATGATTTCTGCTCACAGATTCTATGATATTTAACGTTCTGTTTATATTAACTAATTAGAGGAATCATATAATAAAATTATATATATAATATGATCTTATATATTATATATATAATTTTATTATACGATTCCTTATATATAAGATTAAATATATATATGATTAAAAATATTGAGATAAACAAAACTTTTGCCATTTGATACTAATAATTTTAATAGATAATAACTTTAGAAAAGAGAATGAATATTGTTTTAACTACATTATATTAAAATATAAATGTAGTTTGCAGCATTTTTCAGGCAAGCATGAAACACTTCCAGTTGTACAATTTCATCTGTAGACAAATACCATGGACAATTTCTTCTATGTTCCATGAACAGATGTTAATCTTCTGTAAGTCTAATAAAATTCTTAATCAATATTTAAATAAATGACTATGAACAGGATTTACAATGACATGGGGAATTTCTCTTTATAAGCTTTACATTACAAAGAATGAAAGCAGTTGATATTCACTATTTCTAAACACAATGCTATAAGTTAAATCATAGAAATGGCAAACAAACATATGTTCTTAAAGTGACTTGTTTTAACTGCACACTGAGTTAATGGACATTAAAATAAAGATGAAATGAGAGGCCACATTGTGTGGTCAGAGAGCCCCTCTGCTGCTCATAAGGACCAAGTGTATGTTTAAATTTCTTCTGTTTCCCAGTTCTGTGGCTGTGAATAAGAGTGATCCGGAAGTGCGGTGGTAGAGTCCACAATGCCAGACAGCTGAAGAAAAATTATGCCATAGTGTCCACAAATGAAAAAACAAGGTTTCAATTCAGTAAGATGATGTCACAATGGGCATGATTCTGAACAATAAAGATTACTTAATATTAGGGATCTAAAGGAGAAAATGTGATTTAAGGATCTATACAAGATAAAATATGATTATTTCATAATTGAATTGGAAATTTGTTCCACAGTACAATAAATTTAGTAGTTCTAAAAGCTAATGCACATCAGGATGCTGTTGAACAGACATCAATTACTGCACAGTGTTCCTCTGTGGCAAAAGAAGAGTTTAAGAGACAGTAGCAAAGACCATAGAAGGGTTAGATTAGAGTGCCAGTGTCTTCCCAAAAGTTACTTGGTAGAATTGGTGATGGACGCAGGAAGAACTTAGGGACGCTATTGGATTACAATGGACGGCTCACAAATGGAGTTTTGTCCAATACAAAATTCCAGAGATCCCACTGCCACCTCGCAGGATTTAAGAACACAAGAATAAGGTGCCCTAGAACCTTATATAATTCTTTTATAGCCACCATAGTTTTAGAGTGCGTCAGCCCTCACCACAAAACAAATGTCCTCACACTTTGCCATTGAATTTTACAAGCTCTAAAATTGTAACAAATGAATTTTTGTTTAGAAAATCTGTGTCATTTTGTTACATCATTATGACTGAACTAACACATAAACAAGAGGGAGAAAAACCACAGACAGGTTTGCCTGTTTATACTCATAATATCACATTTATTTTAAGAGTGAGCTTAATAGAATATCATGGCATGATATCACAGACAATTTTGAAACAGTACAGTATTGAACGCTGTCATCAACTGTTAAGGAATCCAGGTATTCATTTTGAAAAAAAAAGTTTTAGTTGTGTTTAATGTTTATGCTGACTTAACGCCTAATATCACCAATATCCCAGGGATAATGGATTTTTAAATATGTGAACATACATTTTATAGTTTGACTTATAAAACTTTGGTCATCTCTAAACGTCTGGTATCATGAATAATCAAATAATAAATGTCCCAATTTTTGGCATATAGGAGTTAAGGAAATTAGAAAAATCTGGCAGAAATCACAGAGACACCATGTGACATGGTAGAGCTGGATTTTATAGAAGTCATATAACTGTTGTCTCATTAACAAAATGTTTTAAAATAAAATTTTATTATTGTTCTCTGTGGCAGAAAATGACATTAAAAATTTGAAAACCTATCAAAGGGATCATCCCTGGAAAAAAAATTAATCTTCCCTTTTCCAGTTACTATCAACAGCCTGATCCCTTTCCTTCTAAGTGTGAAGACTAGAGAATTAAATATCATAATGTCTTGACCACATTTTTCTTTAGTGATTCTCCGCTCAAGATAACAGAAATGATTTCTTACTGATCCATTGGTAAGTAGACAAATAGCTTTAGGATGAAAGTTCAAAGACAAATAAAAGTTTACAGAAGGAGACAAACACATGCTGTAAAATCTCTTGCTAGTTTCTTATGGTTACTTAAAAAAAAAATGTCATCCCTTTTCTCTTTTACTTTGTCTAAGTAAATCTCACAAAGTTGAAAGATGCTCTTTCTAGTTCAAGGTGGCATTCTGCATATACTGATGTCATGAAAATGGCAAACCTACAGTAAGACAAAAATGTCCTAGAAATGCAATGGTCAACAAAACACATAACGTGTTTTGCCAAATGGAGCTTACCACTCTCGTAGGTAAAAGAGACATGAGAAAGAACAGAACACATAAGTACATAATTATAGCTACATGCTGTGAAGGGAAACACAAGCCTTCCTTAAAGGCATAGACATGTAACTAGTATTAGTAATCTTCTCTTCAGCTACTCACCAGCAATTACGGCTGGATTTGCATCTGTACTTTATTCCTGTTATTCTTTATTTAAAGAGTCATTCTTTCAGAAAACTAGTAGAGCAAACTCCAAATAAATAAATTAAAAATAAACAGTTGTTGAAGTATTCTGAATAGTTTCAGAAGACACACATATGCACATGTAACCTGTGCAATTGTGCACACGTGAACACATACACACACACACACACACACATACAGAAATAGAGGGAGGGAGAGAAACACTAAATTTCTAGGAAAGTTGCTAAATTAAGATTCTAAGCAAAAACTGAATGAATTAACATGTTTAGTGATGCTAAGCATAATGCCATTGATAATTTTCAAGTGAAAAATGTAAAATCAACAACAGTATACAATACCCTGAAGCCTGAAGTCACATAGAGCCAGCATCAGTTAGACTTGCTCTGGGCACTGCATGAGATCTCAAAAAGAAAGCTATAAATTCATCAAAATTAAACTTATTCTTAATTATATTTAATTGAAAGTGGTATATATCCCTTTAGAAGTCATAAGCCAAATTTAAATTATTGACTCTAAAGTTTGAAACTGAATAACCAAATGACACCTGTGTACAACGATGGACCCTGAAGAGAAAGCACTAATTTCATTCACCTTGATGCTGCCATCACACAGCTAGAGTCCCTAATGTGTATCCATTAGCCATTTTTGTCATGCCCAGATGGTGAAATGTTTTTCAGATTCCAAACCCTGAATATGGTGGAAGAGGTCAGGGTCCATGAGTAAGGGAGTCCAGTGCTACCATCTGGAGGAAGAATCAGAAGGAGGAGGAGCTTAACCAAAACAATCCTCTCTTCTTACTTGCATCTTCACTATTTTCTTTAAATGAAATGCATTCATCAGTAAGTGGGCACTTAGAGTTTATTAAACAACAAAAATCCACACAAAGAAATCCAAATGATAATGATGACTGACTTTTATTCAGTTCAACTTTGCTTCTGAATACTGCCACAAAAAACGTATTAGTTTGCACAGGTTCATTTCAAAGGCTCTTAGTTCACTACACCAGGGAAAAGTGGAGTGGAGAATAGTCCAGAATCACCTAGTGATGTAAAGATTTGAGAAACATGAGTTTATAATGTGAACCAGCTATTTTTTTCATAGGCCAGATTTAGTATCTTTTAAATGCATGACTATCAACTTAGCTAATGTTGAAAGCTACAAAGGGAAGTTGGTAGACAGTGTGTTAGAGACTTCCAGCTGAGTGACACAAAGCGAGATACACTGACCGGGATTCATGCCATTGTTAAATTGCTACACATTATGCTGCTGTCTTACTAAGTTATGCTCTGTACACTAACTTTTTCATGTGGTATGTTGACAGGCTATGTCACAAAGTCACAGAAGTACTTTCTGATCTAGAATGTAGATTTGATAAGCTCATTCACAGTGAGATTAATAAAGCATGTTTTTTTATCTTTATATATCTAAAATAGTAATGGCAACTACTCTGATATTCAAAATACCCACTCCAATTTAACATCAAATACATACATCAAATATGAATGATCTTTTTAAAATAAATGAAATAGAATAATTAAGTGCTTTTCTCTGTAGCTTTGCATTGGAGAACAAAATTAGATAAAAAGTGATGAAATAAAAAAAAAATATTAGTAACGCATACCAAAAGGAACATTTGAGACTGACACAGCAAAACTGCAGTGACATTCACCATTAATTAAACCCAATAGATACCAGTTGGATACAAAGATTAACTATTTCATTTGTTTAGTTATATAATTAGCAAAGTATTTTGATTTATTATTAAAATAGTTATTTAGTATATGGATGAGAGTATATACTTAAAATCTATGTTTATACATTTATACAAATATGTGCATACACAGATACAAACACTTTGTACTAACAGGAAAGCAAAACACAATTTCTTACATGTGATCTGAAACCCTGTGTCCATATAGAAAAATGTGTAGAACATTGGGACCCATTCTCTGGATTTGTCAGTTAGTGGAAGGGTGGCCTCAGGCAAAGGTTTAGGAAATGTCCCAGTGACTCACAGATCTTTGAGAGAACTAATGGAGCTACCATTGGCACAATTACTTCAGACTCAAAGCAAAATGTACTTGTGTAATTGGAAATGGCCAAACAAGCAAAGCTGAGGTCGGTATGCTACTGACTTTCAGAATCCAAACACTCACTATTTTACAGATTTAAACTTAAGTGTTATTTCTTAATGTTTGGCTTGTGTTCAGATGCTTTTTTGAAGCAAGTTTCATGTTAGATGATACAAATTAAAGAGGGTGGGGTTGTGAGCTAATCATCCTAATCACTATGCTAACTTGTAGCACATCACAAAGATTTATATAATTCTTGGAAACATCATATTCCTGTACTTAAGAATAATGATTAAAAGACAAAGGAAATATGAACTATTACACAATTTAAACAAATCAAGGCAGTTCTAAACATTTAACAGGGATGCCAGTCACTTGCTTCCTTTTAGTGACAATATTAAACAAAATGTAGATGGATCTAAATGGTGAATTGAGTGTGCTTCTTATATTTATTCCACATTGTCAAAGAGTACTCATACCTGTCTTACCAAGTGACACAAGAGTATGTAGCTGCTGTCAACATTCTTGAAGTTAGTATGCATAAAGAGCAAGCTTGCTTTATCTGTCTGTTTCTTTCACAATGCTGCATTTGGAACCACCATAGTGTCAATGTGCTTCTATGGCATCTAGCAGCCAACAAGGAAAGAACCAGCACAGTATAACCCTGAGGCTGTGTGGTGACAACAGTCAGAATGGACAGGGTGGGTGTGCTCAGTCAGAGTTAAATGTTTGAGGAAGATATATTTATGATTTCTACACTCTTCATTTGACTACCATTAAATGATATTTCAGGAACTGACACCACAACCTAGAGCTAATATCTAAATATACTAATTATGAAAGCAACTGACATAAAAAATTAATCTAAAAAGCAAAACATGAATATGGGAAGGGAAAGCAGAAATAATTTGATGGATTCTCTTACCTTGACTTCATAAATATTCATTTATACACATACCTACCGCCCAGTACCAATTATCAGTGTTAAAGTTCTACATACATTTGCATATTTAGACAAACTGTAATCCACACAGATGATACTAAGAAACAAAATAATGTAGTACCTTTACTTTTACCTATGCATTTGATGAAATGGATCCATGAAGAAAGGATTTCCAGACAAAGAGAATAAAGAAGAGAAAAACAACAAGAAGAATTATGAATATATGTAAACACACTGCTCTCTAAAAATTAAACAAGACAAGAAAGAATAAACAATGTTTTGAAGACAAATAGAAAGGCAGTCCATACATTCTGAAAATTCTGCCTGGTTTACAGGAAGGTACATGCAAGGGATTGGAAGCCCATGCTCATGTTAAAGATTACATGAAAGAAGGATCCCGATAGGTACAGGTAGAAAAGTATCAATTGCATGGAATGCTACAATCAGCACTCTGAAAGGCAAAGGCAAAGTTGTCGTCTGCATGTTTCCAAGCTGCCATGCATGGATGAAAAATGGACTTTTGATGTAGCAGCTTAGACTGGGTATTTTCAGACTTTAGCTACTAACTGCTCTTGGCTTTCCTTTACTGCACACACTTTTGTATTCTTATAAGTGAAGATTCCAGTCACAATTGTCTGTCTGATTTATTTGCAGATGTTATAGTGCAAGGGATGGAGGGAAACAAGTGTCACAGGAGCAAATTGATATCCAATCAACAAAAAGCAGACAAAACCGTGAAAAAAATGTGAACAAAAGCCATGGATTTCATTTGCAGCCACATCACTTCCAAGCATCCCATACTTTGCAGCAATGGTTTGAAAGCAGCTACAGAGCAAGAAAACACTGAGAGCAGAGTGGAGAAGGAGCAGAGCCCATACCTTGGTCGCCCATCATCAGGTGCGCCAGACCTTGAAGGGAAACAAGAGCACAGTCAGCAATAAACAAGGGAGCATGGGAAGACAGGGTTGTCACGGTGACAAGAATCTTCAGTGACAGACATTGTGCTTCCTTTGAGACATGTCTGTATCTCAGAGGCAAATCAAAAACATTCTTTGAACCCTTGGTTGGAATGCTTTGGGGCAAAGAGTTATAAAACTGCAAAACAAACACATACTATGCTGTGTATTCTAAGTATCAGAACAATCAAAAGATGAGATCATGATTCAAAATCCAACTGGTCCCTTAGACAGTGTAGATGCCCTTCGTGCCTTCTAATAGAATCATTTGGAACACTGTCCCCATAGGTTCAGTGATGGAATTATATTTTATAAACTCCCAAGGAATATCTTTAACAGGGGCTGGATCTGATCTTTTTCCTCTCATGAAAAAAAAAAAAAAAAAAAAAAAAAGAGCAGTTTCATAGTTAAATGAAGGTGGGAGCTTAGTCACATTGAAATGACCATGTAGAAATGTCGCCTCATCTGACACATGTAGTAAGTGATTAAACTCGTTCAAATTAGAAAACAAGTTAATTAGACATGCAGTTGAAAAACTTGGATTTAAGACACAATGTTTTAAAGAAACAACTGGTCAGATTTACATTGGTTCAATTATTTTTTCATATGAATCAAAATTATTTATCATTTTAATTAAATGTTGGTGTGTGTTCATGTTCCTTTGTGTAGCTAAGTTATACAATGTAGACATATTGTCACCAAAATTTTTCTGTGGAATTATTAATTTTTCTAAAGAAAACTACAAATAATCTTCCTGTTCCGATTGGTTTTTAAGCATATTCGTTACATGTAGCCGAGGCTACCCTCAACCACAGTCCTCATGATTCAGCCTCTCAAGTGCTGTCATGCCTAGCTCTGGGAGTTTTCTTAGTCCGGTCTTTTGCCACCTAAAACAGTGCTTTTTACTGAAAAACATGAATCTTTGTAGCTCCGTCCCAATTCAGAATAAAGCCATTATTCTTGGATTTATTTCAAGGATTTGGTTTTCAATTGCTAGTCCTAATTCAGTTCTGTTTTAATCTTTGAGCATAGGAACATCATGCACAGTTTCCCTCTCAAGTGTATTCTGATATCTGGGTAGGATAGATACAGTTAGAAATTATCATTAATCACAACATTATATAAAAACTATTAAGGTGAAGTGTAATGTTTCTGGAACATGGTATTTCTTTATATTTCTGGAGTGATTTCAACAAAAATAATCATAAGGCAAATAAAAATATCTTTATATGGTGATTAGTTCTATGCTCTACATGGAAAAGAAGTTGTTCATTTGTTTGGGTTTTATTTTTTCCATTTAATGTCCCTTTTAATATATATTTCTACCATAATCAAATGTTTATACTTCTCTGTAAGATCTAACTTTTATGGAGACCTTGGTTTTAGAAATTATACTTAGAATTTTGTGGGGGCTTTGACACTGCATTTAAAAAGAAAAAAATTAATATCCCCTCACCCCCGGAGACTCCTATTCCTCCTGTTGTATTTCTACCTCTAAACAGATCTTGGCTTCATCCTTAAAGACACATAGTGAACTATGATTTAATAAATTTATTACAATAGATTAGGGGCTTATATTCCATATATATAATCAATGCATTGCTCCAAATTAGTTTGTGCTGATAAAGAAGTATTCATACTGGTTAGGTTAATTTTAAAGTTCATTAAAGATTCAAAGAGAGGAAAAGAAGGAGGAACATTTTACAAAATGGTTTCAAAATACAAAAGAAATTTTTACAAATTTCAAATTTAATTAAAGGCACATGTATATGTTCACACAATTAAAATTATGGTACAAAATATTCAAAAGTGATATAAAGGCCAACATTTGGGGAAAATGTTGCATGGTTTCTTCAGAAGTATTTGTCTATTTTGTTCAATTCAAGGAACAGTTCATGTTCAATTATTGTCCATGAAAGATTGGCAAATTTGCTGACCAACCAGGCTATTGATCAAAAATATATTACAATGAAGTCTTCTTTTCCATAAGAAATGACCTCTTAGTCACCTCGATTCTAACAATCTGTCATGTTCACTATAGCCCTTTTGTAGGAAATCCTTCAACTGTAGAAATGTAGTTGTTTGTATGGAATGACAATGACTGCATTTCAAACCACAGCAGCCAGGTAAATTATGTTAAATGCCTTGTCATGACACATGGCAGTTCACACATTACCTGCAAATGCTAACGCTGCAATTATAGAACATGAGAGAGCCAGGGGTGCTTGCATTCAAAAGTAAAGGGAGGCAGATGTCTGTGAGATTGAGGACAGACTTCGCTACAGGCTGAGCAATACAGCAAGACCATTCTTAAAAATGTGCATGGAATAATGAAAAACTTTGCTTTGTCTATTATTCTGCAGCAACTAATACTTTTGTGTGTTTATCCTTCCAAGTTTGTGCCTATTTCATTCAATTTCTTTAACAATAAAATGTTGAAAATGTTTGTAGCAACCAATGATATATATATATATATATATATAAAACTTTCTCAAAATTCCATGGCTGAGATTATCTAAGAAAACTCAATCAGTAATCACACTTTTAACGCATACTTAATGTTACAGAATTACTTACCCATTTTATTATGATAGGGCTGTGAGCTTTCATTTCCACTGGTAATGACTTGTATTTCAGTCTAAATACATGCTTTTTATGTATTCTCAGTGTTTTATCCATTATTTTTTATAATTCAAATCATTTGAAAAAAATGAAGGAGGTTTAAATGACAAAATTGTAAGCATTTCTGACAGGAAAGCAACCACTTTGCTCCCTCAAGCAGAAAAAAAGGAAAGAAAGAAAAGAAACAAAGAGAGAAAGAAAGAAAGAAGGAAGGGAGAAAAAAAAAGAATGGAGACAGGATCATGAACTGTTTTGGAAACTGCAAAAAAAAACAAAAAACAAAAACAAACAACAAAAAAAAAAACACACTTTCTTTAAAAAAAATAAAATAAAAGAAGTAGCTCTGTATAATTTGTCCATATAGAACACTGCATTAAATATTCTAAGACTTATATGGGTTTTTGAAATGTACTAAACACTAGAAATTATATTGAAGGTGATTTTTACCTTAAGACTAGTGGCGTTGAGAGTGCATATGTGTCTTATATGCAAAGTGATATGCAACTAGAAGTCAAGGGATTTTCAGAAAGGTCAACTTACCGTTTATATTCAAGATGAAATCTATTAATACTGAGAAATAAAAAGCAAACAGGAATTGGAAAATAAGGTAGAAAGCACCCACCTTCCGCATTGTTGTCTTCTGAAAGCACATGACAAGGAAGGAGAGAAAGGAAAACATTCATTAAGCAGCATGCAGACTGGGCCTGGCCTTTGCATGTCTTCCTCATGCAAGGCACCAAACACATCATGCAAAGTGCTCTGTCATTGTCATTCAAGGGGAAAAACAAAATCACAGGGGAGCAGGTTCCCTCCCATTGGTGGCATTTACAGACAAAATCACAAGAGCAGTCAGGTTCTGAACAAAGGACTGTTTGTTAATGAGTCTTTCAGTGCTCCAGGTAAAGCACACTGTGTTGTGACTTCAGGTTTCTAGCAAAGTCTTTCCAGGCAATTTTAAAAAGCTTTTTATTTTTATTTTTCAGTAGTCTTAAAAGGCTTTATTTCTATATATTGATCTGGATCTCTTTTTAAAAGTAAGAAAACTTAACATTGAAAATAGCTGTGAAATTTCACCCAAAGTTACTCTAGTCTGTGAAATGTGTTATGCACTGTCCCTTGCATTTGAATGCTTTTAATATATTCCCTAGAATAATAGAGTGGATGTAAGTAACTGATATCTACAATTTATTTGGTTTACTTGTTAGAAGGTCAAATTTTATTATATAGACAGTATGCTATAATTTATTAAGATATTATTGAAAATATGGTAAATAGAAAAACTGGCCATTGCAGAAGAAGTGCATCAACCAGGCTCATTGGGACTTTGTCATGTTGTAGTTCTTTGTGGCACAAGACTGGGAATACCATTAAGCGAAGGCTAATGTTTAATGAGGTTCTTTTGCATTTGCACATACCTTTTTGGTATTTATATATATTATATTTTTAAATATATTTTATATGTGTACCTATATATGAAAACACACATACAACTTTTAAATATATTTAATATGTAACCCATTTCAATGTGCAAAGTTTTAACTGATTAATACAATTTAATACAATTAATTTATTTAGCAATAAAAACCAGTTTGACACATGGGACTTGACAGATAGGACTAAAGTGAAAGGGATGACTGTCTCAGGAACTCAGGGCAAAATCTAGGTTTTAATGGTTATCAAAAATCTTAGTACTTAGTTATAGTGAACGTCCTTCTGTTGTCATTTTTATATCTGTTTAATTAACTGGATATTATACATGGGTCATTTGAACAAAAGTAGTTTAGAAGATAAAGCAATATGCACATAGTAATCTAAGGATAAGTTTAAGTGATACTTTTCCAGTGGATGAAGTGATCAACAAATTTAAAATTATAATTTTGTTTGAATTATAATACATAGAACCTGAAATAGACAAGTATATTAATTCTTTTTAATATTAAGAGACACTTATTAGCTTATTAGTATAGACACAATATGTTATAGCAATAATTGGTTTGCTAAAGTTTATTTAGAGAGAAACATTTTTAAAAGAAATTCAAATATTTGTTGTTTTTTAAATGTTTTGGTTTTCAATTTACTATATAAATAGACTGAATTCATTACTTATAGATATGAATTCTGATGTGACATAAGCACAAATATTTAAATGGTATATTAGTAATATACAAGTAATTATAATGTTTAGGGTATTTACACTAGTACTTTTGTAAATTTATTTCCTACTTAAATAATTTTTGAAATATTACTCAATAACTTCATAAAGTAAAATAAACCCTTCATGTTTGAGGAAAATCAATTCCACTAATATTACTGAATTGCTATATGGAAAAGAAGAGCACAGTAGTGACTTAGGTTAAGGTTGTTGGGTCCATCCACAAGCGACAGTTTTCTTTTACTGCTAGGAGAGGGAAAGGATCAAAGGTAGTTCTGTGGATCATGTCCTGACATTCAGATTTTCTCCATTCTTACTCAGACAGAGAATATGCATAACTGAAGGGCCTCTGGTATGAAATTTCAAGTTGGGCCCAATGTGCCACCAATCCTGACCTGTGTGCATTAAGAAAATTTGTCTCAGAATATTTGCATTTCCCAAAGAGTTAAAGTGTTAGTTCAAAATATAAGGGGATATATTAACTTCATGTAAAACATGCAGAAGAAAGATGGCTTCAATAAGACTTGCCTTGTTTCTATAATTTTCAGATTTAATAACATTGAAACACACACACACACACACACACACACACACACACATACACACACACACACCAAAACAGAAAAGAAAAAGCAAGCAAAATGCCAACCTTCTCTCCTTCCATTCTGCACTATACTCTAGAGCCCATTTTCTGACTATGATCAGCTCAAATTCGTGGATCTGAGGCTTGCCTGTGCATTATTTCATAATGCGGCTACAACTGTAGCTTATCAATCCATCCCAAGGCATTTTCTTTTTCTCTAGCCCTCTAGCCTGTTCTTTCATGAAACCGTGTATGCTGAATTAGAAGAAATTTTGTTTTTTCTTTTCAACTTTATTGAGTGTGTGTATGCTGTTATGCAAACAAATGCTATCAGGGTTTTGAGCAGCAACAGGGAGGAATTGAGTTTTGGCATTCTGCAGCATACAGGAATAGCAGTTGACTTTGTTTAATGGGAAGTAAAAAGTGACCCAGCTGGCCTTACCTGTAGGCCTCGTCGAGTGAGGACAAATCTCTCGCATGTAAAAACCCTGGATTCTTAGTTTTGCAGATCTAATTGTACTAGTGCATGGGCAGGTCTTGCAGTAATCAACTCTACTGTTATTACTCTGTCATTTATGAAAACCTTGCTTTTGTACTCCCTAGCTGTATGAAAGTTAGAAATTGAAACCTGTAAAAATTTTCCATTTCATTCCTTTAAAACAAGCTTCTCTCACACAAATGGGTATAAGAT
This sequence comes from Mus pahari, assembly GCF_900095145.1. NCBI lineage: Eukaryota > Metazoa > Chordata > Mammalia > Rodentia > Muridae > Mus > Mus pahari. Next base: position 56,402,012 of record NC_034607.1, read on the forward strand.
ATTTCATGCTAGGAATGATATCTACGTGCTGGCAGGAATGGAACCAGCAGAACACTGTCTGGTGTCTGTTTAAGTTACTACTGCAGTGTAGCTATGGACATTTTGGTTCTTTTGCTCCTATCTTGTAAGAATGCATAGACAGAAAAAGAGCCTTGACAATAGCACAAAGAAGCTGCTTCACTGTGGTGTCAAGACCTGAGCTGCCTTCAGTGTGGTTTTGAGATCGAAGTTGAGCCCACAAGGAGCAAATGGAAGATGAACATCTGGCATCTCAGTCTTGATTTGGTGTCTGTCTCCTTTATTTTGTGCCAGGTCACATTCCTACTTGAGTCTGCCTATTTAATACAGATCATCTTTCTTCAAGGCTGAAGTTGCACAGATAAGTCACTGCTTTAAACCTAGTCACCTGGGATTCCAAAAAGAGCGAGATATTTAGGGATATCTAGGACAGACACCTGTTCCCTCTCCCTCTCCTGAACCCCCCCTCCCCTTCTCTTCCTTCCAACAGATCCAAGCATGGCAATTCTCCATGAAGGTAACACTACTAAAGTAGTTACTGTGTAGGATCTACAGGTGATGGTAATGGCTAGCAGTTTATGGAAACACCTTGAAAGACGGGCTGAGGCAATCATGGACCTTAATAGGACCATACCATTCACAAAGATTGCTCAATTGTGCATATCACTTGCATTCTAGCAAACTTAAAATTCAAGATGGCATTGCTAAAATGGACCTGAGGACACTAAAAGCTTTCATAGCTTTCTCTTTCCTTTGTTTTCACCATTGCTGGCCTATAATTAGCATGCTAATGAAGGTGCTGAAACTGAAGCTATTTAGGCTCCTGGAGGCCCCCTTTGGCCTAAAAAGCTGTTACAGTTTCTGCCTTTAATACTAAAGTCTATACATCTAGAAAAAGAAAAATAAATAAGAAAATGAATGTATTTGCTTCAGTATGCTCCCCACACCTCAAAAAAGTAAAATACTGAATCTTGCAGAGCAAACAGAGTTTGGAATAAAATGTCACAAATAACACTTTCTGGCATATTCTATCAATTTGTTGAATACTGTGAGCATCCTCATCTAAATGTACAGCAGTGGTCGGTTTGTGTGCCGCTGCAGACCTTAATATTTAGCCAACAAAGCTACCAGGAACCACCCAGGCATGTGCTCTTCTGCACTTAGGTTTCCTTCCTTTTCTTTCATTTGCCTGTGATTGGCTCCCTTCATTGTCCTTAACTCTCTTTCTCTTCCATGCAAACCGGCACTAGTAAGGTAACTTGTCACACAGATGCAATACTGGGGCTGGTGATAGCAAGCAACAGGAACAAAACTACACTTCTACTCCCTGGGCCATTCAATGAATCTGGAACATCTATCCTCTCATTTTCTAGCTCCTCACATTGCTTCTTCAGATTTACCCTTATTGCAGGGACTGAATACCAGGATGAAAGGGTCTGGTTCCCATGGTGGCACAGGATGGAGCTTACTTTTATTTCCTTTAGTGTTGGCAGTGAAAGTCTTTAGAAATGCTCAATAGTCTGAGGATGCTTCAAGGACTAAGAAATGGAGGGAATCATGGAGACTAGGGATTTATGTAGTGCTCAGCCAGAGGAAGAAAAACACTGGCCAGAGCAAGAGGAGCTTCAAACAGAAAATGAAGCATAAACATCCATTATGGATACTTACAAGAGGACAGAAACAGCTCTGGGCAAGAATTGGCAAATTACAAAATTACAAAGCATTTTTTTTTTAAACAGATGGCCTCGGCTCCTGTTCCAAAATCACACAAATAAGATGCCAAGGTTTTCTCAACAGCCTGTTCTGAGTCCTGATCCTGGGCCATGAGTGCAGCCAACTCCTTCACTGCTCAGGAGTGAAAGGAGAACTACATCTAGATCAAGTACAGCTGGACAGAGATGAGCCCAGCATTGCTAATACTTTTTAGAAATTAAAGAGACCTGGGTATTCAATTCAAAATGTTCTATCTCAGAGTTGAGCCTCATAGAGAGTAGTGAGAGGGTGCGGACGAGGGCAGCAGAAGGCACAGGGGAACACTTAGCCTCTTCTGGTACTGATGCTGTTTAAGTAGTAGGAACTTCTATACTCCAAACTACTATAAAACATATTCAACAACTCCTACATTATAAGCTCATTTCTTTACATTAGAGGCCATCACTAGTGCTTTCTGATTAGTTTTCTTTAATTTTGAGTAGAGAGTGACTTCCAGCTTGGTATTTGCACATTCATGTCAGGAGTTGAACTTAGGAATGAGACATTACATGAAATGGTTATGACCACAGTCTGCTATGTAACTGGTCAAGCCATTCAACCACATTGAGATTAATTATTGAGTAATAAGTGTCTTACATATGAGATTGACAGGTAACACTGAGTAGTGTTTCCCTGCCTGAGCTGTGCCACCATGATCAAAATGGTCCATAGAAAGCTACACCAGATGAGCAAGGTTGGCCCTTCTGAGAGTCTGAAATAAGAATATTTAGAAAGCCTAAAGAAAAGCTCTGGGACCAGAGTGGGAGATAATTTTGAATGTGTCTGTTCATGGTTCTAAGTACACCTGGGATGCCAGCGCTCAGTGTAGCTTTCTCTACAAACAGATCAATAGCAACATTTCTGGCCTGTGACTGTAATATAGAATGCTGTACAGTCTACCTTAAGTTTTGCATTGTTGACATATTTCTATGTCACCAAATTCCAGTAAGGAGGCTGACCCTTTTCTAAAGGAAACATTGACCATCTCTGAGATGGACAGGGTTTTGTTGTTGTTCATAAATCACTACCACAGAAACCTTAAAATACTTGTGACTACTTGTCTAGATTTGGGTTCTTGGAACAATCCAAAACACATATGTTGAATTTTTCTAAGAAAAAGAAAAAAAACTGGAATGAAATTCAGAGAAGTTTGCATAAAACATGACTAAACCATATTATTATAGAAAGAATTCCAAATTTAGTCCTTAACAAATCAAATTTGCATATATTGCATAAAAATAAAACTGTTTATATAATATTACTGACTTACCAATTAGGAATTTTATATGTACAGAAAACCAGAATTTATTTTGAAGTAAGAAATGTTTCAAGTTGTTATTTTAAATTCAATAAGTTATGTATATTTATTAAATATTTTAAAAATAAAATACACTGAATAATAAAAAGGCTGTCTAAACTGCTCTGAAGTTTTCATTGTTCATGTTGCTTTGTGTGCAAAATTCAAGATATTTGCAAGTACTGGCATGGTTAATGTAAAAATTTTGTAGAAGACACTGAAACACATCTAAATTTAGTTTTTTCTTGTTAAGGTAATTAGATCAGATTTAAAATTTCCCAGAAATTCTCAATTTAGACTAAAATATTGCTAATAAAACAACCAATATTTAATAATCTTTAGTGTAGATTATTTAGCCAGGAAGAAAACAGGTGTGAAGAGCTCCTCCTTGCTCCACAAATGAAAATCATTTAGATTATGACAACAAGGTGTTTAAACATATCCAGTCACTTTTCATCAATGCAATACCAACAGATTCAAAGGGACAGATGTAATATTTGTAAATTGGTAGTTTTCCAGAAACTGTTGCTCCTATATCCTAAACATAATAACTGAAATCAAGGTAAACTAAAACTTTAGTTTATTCTTTATATCAACCATTCCAATGAAAGTAGAAAACAATAAGAAACATGTACATTTTTGTAAACTATGAGTAAATTAGTGTTAAGAAATTCTTAAGGAATGTGATCCCTATGTTCTGAGAAAAGGAGAATAAAACTAAGGAACTAACAGCAGAATATTCATCACCATTTTTCATGTGCTACCACTAACTGCTTTAACCATCTTGTTATGTTAGTAGTGAGGCCTCTATGGCTGAATGACTTGCCCAAGTCATGCAGAGAGTTTAAGGAACAGGAAGACTCTATGGAAAGAGAACTGTACTTATCAAATTGAAAGTAGCAGGAACATTGAAGGTTAAAACTCTTTTAATTAATTGAAAATATTTGATGATTTTATAAAGTTGAAGAAAATATTGAAAAATAGTTTACCATTCTTCCTACACTGTTAGCACATCTAAAAAATCTTTGCTTTAACATCAATGGTGAGGCTGAGATTCCTAATTGTATTTATGTATAAGCATTCTAACTGCTTAAAATGAAGGGCAAAATAGTCTACAAATTTTTACTGTCTTTAAAACTTAAAGGAAACCTAGCATTTCTTTTATAGCCCCAAATGCATTGCTTTCTTTGAAAAACATTATAATAACTTTTGGTTGAAAGTCTATTTTATTGGATATTATGATTGTAACTCTAGCTTGCTTCCTGGGACCACTTGCTTGGAAACCTTTTTTCCAGACTTTAACTCTGAGGTAGTGTGTGTCTTTGTTATTGATGCATATTTCTTGTATGCAGCAAGATGTGGATCCTGTTTGCATTGTTTGCTAACAGTCTGTTAGTTTATGTCTTTTTATTGGGAAATTTTGTCTGTTGATATTAAGAGATATTAAAGACAGATGATTGTTAGTTACTGTTGCATTTATTGTTGTAGGTGACATTATGTGTATGTGTTTTTTTCCTTTTGGCTTTGTTGTGAGATGATTAATATCTTGTTTTCCTTTGGTCTAGGTAACTCTCCTTGTGTTGGAGTTTTCATTCTAGAATCATTTGTAGGGCTTGATTGGTAGATAGATATTGTTTAAATTTGGTTTTGTTCTGGAATATTTTGGTTTCTCCATCTATGTTGACTGAGAGTTTTGCTGGGTATAGTAGCTTGGTAAATTGTGCTGGTTTAACTGGCAGTCTGTATGTTGAAAAATGAAAATAGATCTGTATTTGTCACCATGAACAAAGCTCAAGTCCATGTGGATCAAGGACCTCAACATAAAACCAGATACACTGAATCTAATAGAAGAGAAAGTGGAAAAGAGCCTGGAATTCATTGGCACAGGGGAAATTTTCCTAAACAGAACTCCAGTGGCTGAGGATCTAAGATCAAGAATTGATAAATGGGACCTCATGAAACTAAAAAGCTTCTGTAAGTCAATAACACAAATTGGCAACCTACAGATTGGGAAAAAAAAATCTTCACTAACCCCATATTTGATAGAGGGCTAATATCCAAAATATAAAAAGAACTCAAAGAGCTAACCTCCAAAGAACCAAATAACCCAGTCAAAAAACGCTTTATATAACTAAATCGAGAATTCATGACTGAGGAATCTCGAATGGCTGAGAAGCACCTAAAGAAATGTTCAAAGTCCTTAGTGATCCAGGAAATGCAAATCAAAATGACCTTGAGATTCCACCTTACACCAGTCAGAATGGCTGAGATCATAAATTCAAGTGACAGTACATGTTGGTGAGGATGTGGAGAAAGAGAAACATTCCTCCATTGCTGGTGGGATTGCAAACTGATACAACCACTCTGGAAATCAATCTGGAGGTTCTTCAGAAAACTGGAAATAGCTGCAGACTCAGCTATAACACTCTTGGGAATATACCTAAAAGATGTCCCACCATGCCACAGGTCACATGTCCCATTATGTTCATAGCAGCCTTACTTGTCATTGCCAGAAGCTGGAAACAACACAGATGTCCCACAACGGAAGAATGGATACAAAAAATGTGGTTCATTTACACAATGGAATACTACTCAGCTATTAAGAATGAAGACATTTTGAGTTTCGCAGGCAAATAAATGGAACTAGAAAATATCCTGAGTGAGGTAACTCAGACCCAAAAGGACATGCATGATATATACTCACTATTAAGTGGATATTAGCAAAAAGTACAGAATACCCATGGTACAATCCACAGAACTCAAGAAAGTTAACAAGCTAAAGGGCCCAAGTGATCAGGTATTGGGAGGAACAGGACTGAAGCCCGAGGGCCAGCAGAAATAATGGAAACAGGCAACCTCAGGATGTAGGAGGTAGGGAGACCCTCTAGAATGTGCCAGAGATCTGGGAGGTGAGAGAATCTCAGGACTCAAAGGGAGGAACCTTATATGAAATACCCAACAGTGGGGAGAGGGAACTTGTAAACCCACCTCCAGCATCAAGTGGAGGGATGGGGTTGCCATCCCACAGTCAAAAATTCTGGCTAAGAACTGTTCCTGTCTAAAAGAAATGAAGGGACAAAAATGGAGAAGAGACTGAGGGAAAGGAGTTTCAGTGACTGGCCCAAATCATGATCCAACTCAAGGGGAAGATCCAAGGCCTAACACTATTACTGATGGTATGGTGTACTTATAGACAGGAGCCTAGCATGGCTGTCCTCTGAGAGGGTCAACAAGCAGCTGACTGAGACAGAAGCAGGTACTTACACCCAACCAATGGACAGAAACCAGGGACCCCTAGGGTTGAATTAGGGAAAAACTGAAAGGAGCTGAGGAGGAGGGCGACCCCATAGGAAGACCAGCAGTTTCAACAAACCTGGACCCCTGAAATCTCCCAGAGACTGAGCCACCAACCAGGCAACATAGAATAGCTGGTCTGAGGCCTCTGACACATATACAGCAGAGGACTGCCTGGTCTGACCTCAATGAGTGAAGATGCACCTAATCTTAGAGAGACTTGAAGCCAGAGGGAGTGGAGAGGTTTGGTGGGGTGGGGGTGGGGATGAATGGATGGGAACATCCTCTTGTAGATAGAAGAGGAAGAATGGGATGAGGAACAGTCAGAAGGCAGTGGACCAGATGGGGATAAGAACTGGACTGTAAAAAGAGATATAATAATAATAATAATAATAATAATAATAATAATAATAATAATAAAATAATAATAATAATAATAATAATAAACATTATATAAAAGGATATATTCATTGAACAGCAAATACTTGATCACTGATCTCATCCAGTATAGGTTAGCCTCCTGAGGCCCACTTGTTCTTTGACTTTAGTTAGAAACACACCTGATGAAATAGCTCTTTATATTTTTGTGTATAGTAAATCTCTTAGAAGCTAGGCAGATAAGCTATATTTTCAGTATATGAATCAGTAACAAAAAAACTAAAGCAATAAAAACTAAATACATTTGTCAATTAAAGTTTTGTTTTTATATTTTCAAAACAAATTAGATGAAAATAGCTACTTCAGAATGTAAGCAGTTTGACAGCACTGGGGAAGTCATACACGTAGTTGAGAACTAGTCTCTAGTAATTAATTGGCACCAGTGCTAGTCTGTGTGTAGGAGAACACCGTAGGCTTGAGCAATGGAGTTTCTACCTGTTCATTTATTGACCTAACTTCCTCAATTAATGTTTTTCTAAAATGTTAGGCTCCCTTTAAGCAGCATGCATGAGTATAAATGAAGAATTCATTTGTGCTAATATAAGAAACCTTAAAGTGTTTACTCTATATAGCTCAGAGTACTTTTATTCATTCTGTGAGTAACACAATAGAAAGCTCATATATGATTATTACTTATCTTATAAATGGGACTATGACTGTCAGAAAAAGAAAGTCATACTTTGGTTACAATTTTGAGGTTTAAACTTTAAGCTATTGCATGTTTACTATACAACTCATTATGTTTCTTTAAAATTCTTGGCGAGACTATTATATAATAATGACGTCAATTAAAAATATCTTCCTACATTTCAGCTTTAAAAGAAGTTTTAAACACCAACCTTAAAACACCAAAACCAAACAAAACTAGACAAAAAAAAGAGCAATAAAAACATACTTAAAAACATTGGCATACCATCATCTGCCATTACACTGACCTATAGGTCCGAAGATATTCATCTAACTGTCCTGCATTTCTTGAGCAAACTTGAATTTAGCTTTAGTATTTAATTCTTTTCTGTTATAAAATACAACAAATTAGATTAAGAGAACCATAATAAATACATTTACATTACCACTAGTAACACATCTATTTCTTCAAGCCTACAGAAAATAGTTATTCTATTTATTACAGGGAAATAATAAGATATAGATGTCTTTATATGTATGATTCTATTGTTAATATTTGTATAAATAGAAATAGAGATTAAGTCAAGTTTTCTTCAGCTGATTTATGCTCATCGCTTGGTTTTTTGAAACCTGGTCTTTTTATGTATTTGTAGCTAAGGATGGAAATAAAAGCCTCCTCATTTTCCTGATTCATTCTTCCAAATGGTCAGATTATAAGTGTGGGATACTACAGTGGCAAGAGCAGCATTCCCCTAACATTATTCAATATAGAGGTCACTAAAGATGTGTCAACAATAACATTTCAGCTAGAATTATATAACACCAATAATTGACCTCAGGTGCTGCAGCCACATTGTACACAATTGGCAACCAGGTATGATCACTGTTTGACAGATGAACAACAGAGATTGTATTTCTGCCAACTCAGAAAATTCTATTGGAATAGTGATGCAAACTGAAAGAGCCATAAAAGTTCTCTGATAGTGTCTACTGATAGCAAGTTGTATGTATTCTTTGTTATTTCTGTTAACTCAGGGACGTGACAAATCCACAATAATATTCTAAAAAACATTAATTTATATTGGATGTGGTTAGTGTATTTGTGCAAAACAGAAAAATATGTGGTATTTTCATTTTAATTTCAAAATAATAAAAATAACTCAGAAACAACCCAATAAAATTTGTATTGTAGTTGTTTTAAATGCCTTTGACTAATTCAAGTTTGAACAAGTATTACTCTTTTGATTATGTGTTCTTTTCTTTAAGCATCTTAAACATAAGCATCTTTAAACATCTTAAGCATAGTATAACATCTTGAATATGTCTCATTTCTTAAATAATTAAATATAGCCATGTGGTATTTGATTACTCACTATTACTGTCCATCTCCTTCAGTATTCCACCCAATGTCATCCCATATTTTTGCCTTTAAATTTCAGTCTATGACAATTTTCAGGAATAAGTAGGTTATTTGTAGAGCAGATAAAATGTATACTTCATACCATTCTTCTATAAAGAATTTTCTTGTAGAATAATAATTCAAAGAACTACTTTGTAATTAAAGAGGCCTCTTGTTCAGTATTGCATTGTAGATAGTTAACCATGTGGTCAGAAGCATCCACATTGCTAGAGAACTGCAATTTAGCAGCAGAGCAAATACGGAAGGTAAGAAGTCAGGGTGAGTTCTGAGTTCCTTCTACTCTGCAAGAGGCTGAGCCTGCTAAGGGGTTGTTATGTGGAAACCCATGCATCTTAGAAACACTGAGTGAACATGCAATATTGAAAGTGAAACTATGAATTGTGGGATGGCAAAGGAGGCAAAGTGGCAGAAGTAGTCAGGAGGTAAAATGATGGGCTAAACAGGGTTATATAAGAGTGAATAAAATAGGCTTGTTACACTTGCATGAGGAACTGAGCTCAGATTCCTAAGAACCCCCCAAAATCCTGGCATAGTGTAAGCTGTGGAATCACACAGAACCCGGTGCCTGCAGATCAGCCTGCTTCATCAGTTGGTGGGCTCCAGGTTTGGTATGAGACCCTGTGCCCAAAAGGGAGTAGAGGGCAGAGGCAGAGTGATAAAGAAAGTAAAACACTCAGCATCAACTTCTGGTTTCCATAGTAAGAGGACTAGGCAGGTGTACCCACACACGGGCATATCCCAGATACAGTAAACACATATACACACATACACCACACATACACACACATACACCACACACACACACACACACACACACACA
>NC_034607.1:56411747-56425655 GCF_900095145.1 Mus pahari
AGAGAGAGAGAGAGAGAGAGAGAGAGAGAGAGAGAGAGAGAGAGAGAGAGAATTAAGTTTAGATCTGCCAAGTTCAGGATGTACAGAATTATTTTTACTAAATGCTCATCACTAGTAATCAAAACATGCCCTTTTTATAAGATAATAACATCAAATTTCCATTTTTACACAATAATAATAGAAGAAGAAATGTCAGAATGGAAATAAAAATTGTTTATGGCCTTGAATATGTAAGGGTACTTGAAGCCCTGCCTCATGATATGAGAATGACTTGAAAGAAATTATACAATAGTATCGATATTTATTTTAGTTCAAAGAAGTAAATACATGTTGGAAGCCAAAGTCAGTATACTATTTGAATGCAAATTTACATCTTATAAATCAATCAAAGCTTACCTGATCATAAAATAATAAGTAAGTCTTAATAGATCAACTTAATTACCTTAACTGGTTTCTGATATTATTACAGGAAAAAAAAAACCACTTGTATTATGTATAGTGTTTGTATTGATAATAGCTACTGGGAACAAAGCATGTAACAGGACCTCATGCTTAGATAATTAGCAATTTTAACGGAAGTTGATTCTGTTCAATACATACAGCATTGAGAGTAACAGTACTGTGGAAACTGCAGCAAAAATGTATAAAAGTTGCTATTTTCTGAAATAGCACACATGCAACTATGACTCATTGATTACTAAATTTCTCATAGCACAGCATGGGCATTGTTTTTGGACTGATTAATAACTAAACATATCGAATAGTTTAAAATGGATTTATTAATGGAAAACAGAATGCTAAAATTTTTAAATATATTTGAAAATATAAATACAGTGTAAAGTATACACTACAGTATATAGACAAAATCAAGATATCACACCATATCTTTAAGTAATTAGATATCTTGGCAGAGTGTATAAAAAAGGTCCTGAAAAACATACAGTTCATTAAGGCCCAAAAAGGGGGCACAGAAAGAACAGGAAAATGGAGTTAGAAGAAATCTATAATGTGCTGTCATGTGGATTTAAAGAGTACATGTACCTTTTTAAAAATAATTAATACTTACTACTTGATTCATTTGCCAAATGTTTAAAGTATTCCATATACAGTGTAGTTTATTGCAGGAGTATAAAATCACTTACTTACTTAATAAATCATAAGGCACTGTATATTGAGGTAAAACTCATTTAATTATATTGGCTATGATATGATAATATTATAATTAATGCTTTCTTATTCAAATTGTACTTTCAAAAACCTTTGCATAGATATGTTTGTGTTTGTATGTGTGTTTGTGTATAGTTTTGGACTGATTAATAAAAGGACAAATACAATGGTTATTAATTAAAAATGGCTCTACTAACTGAAAATAGAATGTTGAAATTGTAAGAATATTTGAAAGTATAAGTATAGTGTAGAGCAAAAGAATTACAACAACAAACATATCTGAGAGCAAAGATTGTTGAACCTGCAGTCTGAATATATATATTGGAGTGGAAAAGTACTCACACACATATATATGAGTAGGAATGTACATAGACAAATGCATATATATGCTTCATATATATGTAACTTAATGACTTATTAATTGCTGTCATAATTTCTTCTATAAAAGTAACTCTAGGTTAGTGGTGAGTTTTTTTCAAGCAAACCTTCTTTGTCACCATGTATCATCCTAAATGATGCTCTTAAATCGGCAGTTCTCAACCTTGTGATAACAACCTCTTTGGGATTCAAGCAAGCCTTTCACAGGGACCACCTAAGACCATCAAAAACTAAAGGTATTTACATTCAATTTATAACCTTAGCAAACTACAGTTATGAAGCAGCAGCAATAATAACTTTATGGTTGAAGGTCACTACATCATGAGTAACTGTATTAACTTGTCATAGCATTAAGAAGGTAAATAATTTGGAGGGAGAAGAACAAGTAAGATTCTAGTATCTGTTCCATTCAAGCTATTAAGAAACTCAAGAGGCATCAAAGGGGTATGCCCACCTACTTTTTTCCCTTGGTTGTTATTGCTTTAGGAAGGCTGTTGATAAAGTTGGTGATGCAGAAAATACTTATCACTAGCTCAAGGCATACCTAACCTTGTGTAATCTCACTTAATAAACTGACAATAATTATCACACACGGAGAAAGAAACAACTAAGATCAGGAGAACAAATAATGTGCATTATTCATTATTCTATAAACATGAGTCAGGCTCTCTCATACCCAGTCCTGTGTTACTCCCTCTATAATGCTGATGTTCAGCAACTCATCAATTAGTCACATAGACCCTAAACATATCTGAGTGTATCTGTGGGAAATAAATCTTCCAAACTATAAGAAAAACTTTTAAATGGTAACTCAGTCAAAATTATGGTTAATCACAAAGCCCTTTTACCTGTGAAGCATAGGCACCATTTACTCAGGGTAATTAAATTATTTCTTGTATATTTAGAAACATAAAACCAATTTTTATCAAATTTAATTATTTTGATGAAAATTTGAATCAAACCTTTTGCACAATTTTAATAAACTTTGTAATTTACTGACTAGAATGAGATGTAGACCAGATGAACTCCAAGGCCCTAGCACAGTTAGATTTCAACAAGTTTTCACCTATCTAACAATTTGGCTTTTTAGATTTGAAATAAAGAAAAGCAAAAAAAAAAAAGCTACTTAAAATGGAATTCTTTACATCTTGAACCAAATAGCTAGCTTATGCCTTATCTGAAATGGTTACTACAATATCTGTAGATATATCTTCTAATTAAATGATATAAAATAAATACTGTGTATATGTACATAAGTTTTATTTAGGCATATTAAATTGATACATTCAGTGATGGTAATCTGGTAAATAAAACAAAGGCCTTCTGGGTCCGTGGAGATGGATACTGATTATTGTTTTTCTTGTTCTGTGGTTAATTTCACCACGCAGAGTTAAGGATGATCCACGTTCAGTGTCACAGTGGTTAATTACATTGTTCAATGACTTCCTTGTGATTCACTAAACTGATTCTTGCTCAGGTTATACAGCAGTATAATGAGATTTTCTGCCTGCTATCTGATGTTTATTCTTATTTGTGGTTCTTGAAATTCTGAATGTACCTTCTTATAATCAATAAACCTAAGAAACAATCATATTTAAAATTTTATGAGTCTTAGATTTCTTTGTTTTTTTGAGACATGATTTCTCTGTGTAGCCCTGGCTGTCCTGAAACTCAGAAATCTGCCTGCCTCTGCCTCCTAAGTGCTCGGATTAAAGGTGTGGCCACCACTGCCTGGCTGAGTCTTAGATTTCTAAAACTGAAATGAATCTGTTAGAGATTCACTTTAAAAATTTTAAAATAGCAGAATCAAAGGCACAACTGTATAGTACAGCACGTCCTTGTCTTCATGGCTGAAGCTTTAAACATCACTTCCAGTTAGCAAATTGCTTTGAGAAGAGACTTCAAGAAACTACTGTCTCTTCTCCCTATCTGTAGGAATCCAAATAAAGGTATTTTTGTTTGCTTTCTTTTCATAACTAAAAACTAGCTTTCTTATCATCATCAGATTGCCAATTTAAAAGATACATGTGGGGAGGAGCACTAAAAAAGCTACCCCAAACAACCCACCAATAGTATGCCTGTCACCCCAAACAACCCATGAATAGCTTTCCTGTCACCCCAAACAACCCACTAATAGGCTGCCTGTCACCCCAAACAAACCACCGATAGTGTGCCTGCCACGCAGTTTTTAAAGGACATACAAAACCATACATATCAGAATTTGCATTTAAAAAATAACAAATATACATTTTGCCAGCCTCAAATAGAGTTAAATTCTTATGTATTTTGTTCATACAATTTTACAGATGAAAGTAACTGTGGTCTAGAGTGTTAAGTTAGTAATTTATGTCACAAGAAATTGGAAACTCTAAACACTAACATGTCTCTTTCTAGACAAGAAGTATCCCACAGAAGCTTCTGGAACAAACCAATTGTTTGCCCCAATATAGGAGTGGATCGTGGCCATCTCTGTTTGCATCCAAATCTTGTCTGGGAAATATTCCACTGGCTGAGTAAGAAAAACTTGAAGCGACTATCCCAATAATGAATCCTATTAGATAAGATTTATATGTAGATAAGTTTTGAGATCAAAAGGTTAGACGGAAGTATTATACACTAAGTCTCAGAAAGTAAGGAAGCTGTAAAGTCATTGAAACATGCATCAAGTAAAAAAAAAAAAACCAAGAGGAAAAATTTAATGATGTTTTTATATTTATTCTAAACAACTTAGAGTAAGTACTAAACAAACTTTATTTGTTAGGTAGTTTCAGCCTTTTATTTCTAAAAAAAATCGGATGGAGAGATGCTTTGGAAAAGAGAAGTGCAAGAGCCACTTTGCATCTGTAAAAACCAAGATTGTCTTCAAAAGTCCAAAGACACAGGTTTAGTTGTGTTCAGAGAGAATTAAGAGGGAACTTGCAGATCTTGTTTCAGAAGTGATTTTTTTCACTTGCCTAAAACAGTGAACAGGGTAAGTTGGAGCTGGTAAATTAGGAATGTGAATTTACCTGCCGACTGGTATACACAAGAGAAAGTACAATTTTGGGAGCAAAGGCAGCCTGAGATGAGCTGACCCAGTTTAGATACTTGTTACATAATTAACAGAAAATGGTGTAAAGCCTTCTTTGAAAGATATCAAAGTTATGCCTTCAATCCAGAATTTCAACTATATTCTACAACAATGAGCAATTCATGTCTCATTGTGGTTTCAGGATCCCTCTTTGTAAATTAGAAGACAATTAAATTTATTTCTTTGGATAATTGTATATAATAAGACTCATTTAAATTGTATATAAAAATGCCGGAGTATTTCTTTATTCCTGTCAACTAGCTTCCTATGATGAAATATGGGGAAATGTAATTAAGTGAACCTGAATTTTAGTTTTTATACATTCAAGAATTTTCTTACCCTATATAGTGCTTCTGTCTAGCCAAAGGAAATTGTACACTAAGTAAGGCTAAGAATGAATACCAACTGATTTCCAAAATAGTGCAGTATAATTAGGAAATTCTTGAGTCAAATTTATGTTTATGCCTGTACTGTAAAAGCTAATCATTTGTTTGTTTTCTATAAGAAGGACTTGATTAAAGCCTCTAGCCACAATAATGAAATAACCCTGTGCTGAAGGACGCCAGCTTGGCTACTGCTTCAGTGTGCTAAACCCATAATTACGGCACAGGGATGATTATAAATTAACAAAGCAGTGACATTTACACTAAGACTACAAAGAAGGATTCTTTTAAGAAGAATGTATTCTCAATGACTCTGTAACTCTATACATACAGTGCAATGTGAATAATTTAACATCTACAGACAATGTTTAGATCAGGCTCTGACCTATGAGGACTTCTTAAAATTCTTTAGAAATGATCAGTTAATGTTTTAAGGCTTTCAGGTACTGTAGTAGTCCCTTTTGCAACTATTCAACTGTGGTACTGAAATATGAGAGAAGGCACAGGAGACATAAATATGCAAGACTGTGTTCCAGTAATGCTACTTTGCCTAACCCACAGACTCAGCTTGACAACCTCTAACCTACCTCCTAATTCTCCAGTATTAAAATGTAGTGTCTTAGAAAAATCAATACTAATTAACACATAGTTAGAGTAATGGATTATAAATGGAGTGCAGTGGATATAACATTTGTCAAGTTTCAAAGCATATGTTACTCTGCTTCTATACAGTTAATAAGTAAAGGCATGGCAGGTTGAAGTTTGCCTCATTGGTGGAGATAAGATATTTTGAAACATGCAACAAATAATAAGACTAATTGTTTCAATTGTATGTTTTAAAACTTCTGAAAGTCACGTCTCCTCAGGGACAAACACAGAGGGCACACTGTGAAAAATCACTGAAAGTTGATTTAATGAAGCCCAGATACTGGAAAGACTAAATAGACAATATGGAGCTGGCACCTTAAAACTCACTACTCAAGTGAACACAAAGCACATTAGTCATGAAGATGTTTGCCAAGAACTCCCTGACCTCAGGTGTAGAAAGGCTTCACAGGACACTGGAATTATAAGCTGACACTGTGAGCATGAATATTGAAGAGTCATTCGTCAAGAGTTCTTGACAAGTGAGTTTAGAACACTTGTACACTCTTCTGTTGACTTACAATGCCTCACTATGACTGAAGATGACATGATGACTCTAAGAAATCAAATCCCTTTGTGCATCCCAGTGATTCTCAAATGATTTTCTCTAGAGGCTTTGTTTATAAGCAAAGACTATCAACATAATTCCACAGGACCAAACTAGGAAAGGCTAAAACATAGATTATTGCACTATTCCACTCCTTGACCCTAGAAGAAGCAACATTAAAATGATATTTAACAATGAAAAAATAAATATACTCATTTAATTATTAACATATATCATAATTTCATACCATTACATTGTTTTTTGTTTCTTTTAACTTGTAGAGAAGTTATAGAAATCAGTATAATAACTAAAGTGATTTAAGCAGCATGAGACTTTGCTCACTTAATATCTTAAGTAATTGTGAACTGAATGTAGAAAAATGACAGGAAGCAAATCTACTGAAGATACTATCAAGTCAGAGACTTAAATAACTTTGTGCTAAAAACTCTGAAATCAATTAAAATCCTAATGACTTACACTTTTGCTAAATATGATTTAAATCATCCAGCAAGAAATCAGCTTGCAGAAGAACTGCATGTTGGACATATATCTCTCTTTCATGTACTATCTAATGACAAAAAGTAGCTCTGACACAGTTACTGGGCAGTGATTACCTGGATCAATATGCATCATTAATTCTCAAAGTACCGTTTATTTGAATCTAGAAGTTTCTGCTAACACAAACATTTGACGAAAAAGAACAAATTTTAGAAGTTGAATAATCAAATGTTTACTTCTAGAATTAAGTGTATAAGTTAACCAACATCAAGACCTATCTAGAGAATGACAGACACCCCTCTACTACCACCTAGAAATCAAGAACAGTAGCAGTCCATATTAAGGAATGAACATATTCTTTGTGAATAAATACATTAAAATACATTTTAAAATGAATCAAATACACTTATCATCAACTATTTTGATATAAATACTATTACTTCACAATAAATTTTATGAATTAGTTTTATAATAAAATATTAGCACAAATATCCAAGAATTCAAATATAAAGAAACAAACAAAATTCTGTTTTATTTCAATTACTCATTCCACAATCATAACCTCTGTCTGTGCACAGTGACAGAGGCTTAAGCTACTTTAAACTACATGTAATATGACACCCAGTCATACTGTGCAGACACTGAGCAGGATGGAGTTGTAGTGTACTTAAGATTATACTGTAGATGATATAACTCCAAATCATTAAAAAAAAATCTGTCAGTAGAAACCAAATATCATAAAATTCCTTAATATCTTAATTGAAACACCTTCCATTAAATGCTAAGGAGAAAGTGCAAATTCAAGTCAAGATGAAATCGATGGCAGTTCCTGAACTCCTAGTAAGACATACAAGCATCAAATCTCCTTAACAATATACATTTTCCTCAAAATAATGAAAAAATTTACTTTCATCACTCTATAATTTCAACAAGCAATTACAATCCACAAATTATTGACTTCATTCATTGAGAGATATTATGTGGCTACTTATGTATTCTTCTGTAAATTATGAAATATTGGCTTCTAAAACTAAAAGATGGCTAAAGTTATTTTTATATACTTCTGGCAGATTTTATAATCTATAGACATTTCAAAGTGTACCTTCAGGGATGTGCTTTTCCTATAAGGGCCATAGATATTATTCTCCAAGATAGCTGCCACCGGCTTGCAGAGGTGTGCCCACTTTCCCAATACATATGCTTCAGCTTTTGACATTAACAACTGCTTTGTTATCATGTAACACTTCTGTTAAGAAAGAATCAATAAACTCTTTCATGACAATTTATAGAAATTCCAAATCTCAAAAAATGAAGTCAAATATTATTTTCCCATATCTTCTATACAATAATTTGTAAGTGTTCTTTTAGAGGAATCCAGCAAAATAACAAGTGGAACAACAAAAAATGATTGCATTATAAGCTATTAAAAATACACAATAAGAGTTAATAATTGCTGGAATAAAACTTAATGGATATATAATAATAATGTAAAATGTTTCAAACATACAATCGGGAAATAAGATTAAAATTCTAAATATTAATGTGTATATTACTTTCTGTCAACAGTGTTTGCTCTTGGTGGCTCTTGGTCTGTTGTAAACCATCTCTGCACTTTAGAAATAAGTAGCATCAAGAATTCTGAACACTCAGAAAATACCTAACACAGGTTTCAATGATGACGGTAAGAATTCAAAACTTTTTGAGCCTTAGTGTAGCCACGAATTACACAGCTCTCCTCCAGGCAGTTGCTTCCTGAGCCTAGTTCCTTCTATCTGTCCTGCAGAGTCCAGGGACCAAACTTCACTGAAGTTAATTTGGAGTTTAATTTAATAAAAATGAACAGATAATTTTTAAGTACAGATAACGAAAAGGCACACTTCCCCCTGAGGAGATCACAGAACACCAAAATAGTCTTCAGGAGGCATTTCTACAAATTGGGTATGGCATGTTCACCAATTTTAGTTCTGATGTTCATGAACACCAATTAAACTGAATACAGAAACATAGAAAAGTGTTAGATCTGCTCTCTATGGAATTTAAGGAATAATTGTAATTAATTAATCTAGAATTTATTTTTTTTAAAATTTTCATTAGGATTATACTAGCACATATTGATTGAGAAGAACTGAAAACACCTGTTCTAGCTAGCCCATTTGATTTAATTAAATTATAAATAAATTAATTTTACTACACATTTCTCTTTCAATAGTAGCATTTGGGGCTCAGAAGTATACTCATTCTATTGAAACATAAAATAACGAATGGAAGGATTTAATTAGACAAACAGAATGCAACTGTGCTTGGTTGTAAATGTGTCTAATTTAGTCACTTACCTTTCATTTCAATTCTGTCGCTTCCAAGATGCAGAAAAATGACACTAAGAAATAGACTGGACTGAACAGTTTACACATACTCATACAGAAGCACACCCTTAAAAATATCATCATTAAAACAATTAGCAAAATAAAACTGAAGGATATGTACAGTAGAGACAGCCATAGCTCTGATTTAGTAATTCCACTTTGGTTCAGGAAGTAATACCCACCCCCACTAGCTCTCCCTTCTTCCTGGCATAGTCCTGACATTCTTCAACTCTTTAGAGCAGGTTTCAGAACAAGATTTCTTTCCTACCCAGACCTATATTTTCCTATGAGTTTCTTGCTGTTTCTTCAGGGAAAGAATCTTTTGACAACTTGGAAAAATTTGGAACTCAAAAGACAATGACCTCCCTCGAAAGCTTCCACCTCAAAGGCCCGAACATGGCATGCACTCAACCTTCCAGATGCTGCACTTCTGCATGTCAGATTTTCCCAGAGCTGAGGACTTTCAGAGCCACAAGGGCTTCTGTTGATATGATATAGTTTATTCATATTACAACTGTTTCTCCTGAAGTGAAGAAGTGCAGGGGAAGACTTTGAAAAACAAAACAAAACACACTACAATTTAATCGATATTTATCCCTTCCTTTAGGTATCTTTTAGCTTACATTGATATTAATGTAAAGGCAAAGGCAATTAATTAAAACAAAGATATGCAAAATACATGAACAAACAAACAACCCCAAACTACTGGTATTCATAGGTTAATAAGAATAACAATGTCAGAATGAACTCCTAGCAGAATTTTTATGGCAACAGAAATACTCCAACATGTTTTTCAATTTATTATTTTTCTCAAAGTAGTGTGAGAACATAGCTATGTTCTATTATTCTTCTCTGCAATCTATTCATCTGAACATGTCAAAGAATAAGATCAGATTTATAAATAATCAGCACAGAAAAGCTATGCAAGTATAAATATGGAGATGTGTATTTTGAGGCAGCAACATAAAATTAAAAGACAAAGACTATATCAAATTATAGACCATGTTCTCACAAGTTTCTTGGATCCTTATTTGACAATTCTTGTGCCAGCTGTCATTGGATAAATACACTTATTATGCCATAAGAAAGTGAGTTAGCCATGAGTTTTCCCTTTTCAAGAGTAAAAGAAAGCAAAGTCTAAAAGGAAAATGATTATCATTAGCAAAGGGTCTATCTATCTCTATGTATGTATGTATGTATGTATGTATGTATGTATCTATGTATGTATCTATGTATGTATCTATCTATCCATCTATCACCTATCACATATTTATCAATCATATCTATCTCTATATCTATTTATCATTTTTCTACCTATTTATCTATGTTTTTCTGTCAATCAATAATCTATCATCTGTCTGTTTGTCTGTCTGTCCCTTTATCTATCATTAATATCTGCCATCTAACTATTTGTTTATAGGGAAGGATATATCAGAAGAGGTTGGAGATACATTATTTGAGACTGAAAAAGTATTTCTCATTGAAATTGTTGTTGTTTTTTTGTTTTCTTTTTGTTTTTTTGTTTTTTGTTTTGTTTGTTTTGTTTTGTTTTGTTTCGTTTTTCAAGACAGGGTTTCTCTGTATAGCCCTGGCTGTCCTGGAACTCACTTTGTAGACCAGGCTGGTCTCGAACTCAAAAATCCACCTGCCTCTGCCTCCCGGGTTCTGGGAATTGTTTTCTTCTTTTCATTGCAGTAGCAGGTAATGTTGTTATTCTGCACAAAGGAAAACAATAACCTGCCCCAAAGAATTTCTGATTTTATGTGAACAGACACCACCTTTTGGAAACAATAAGCACTGTCTATAAAGGTGTTATTGTTTTATGTTAGGATTAGCACTAGCAATATTTTATAAAGGAAATCATGTTTAATATGTACAGAAAATTTATTTAAATTATTTACATGTATATATGAAATTAAATAACCTAAGAATCTGGGATTCTACAGGGAAAGGTTTACACTGAAAATCAGTGAGCAAAATTCAAGAGTTATAGTCATCCTACAATGCAAAGCACACTCCAGTAGGCTCCATAATGCTTTCAATTGGTTCACTAGACACTCAACCAGAATGACAATATATTGATCATTACACTGAGTAAATGAACACCAAGTATTTCAGACACATTTTTTCCTCTTGGTTAACTGAAGGAATACAAAAACTATTATGTAAATATGAACTGGCTTAAAGATTTTCTGATTTAAAAATTTACCGAGTGTCTTCACAATTTCAAAAGTACTATGTCATCAACATAGCAGCTCTCATGATGTGAGTCACCAGCATGCCCACCTGTGTTAGTGTGGAAATTTGTCTTCAGAGCCTTGAGGCTTCTATATTTAGACATAGGCATCTGACTACCTCATTAGTCTTCCCATTACCCACACAAATGAACATTTGCTTACAGTGATACATAGAACTTTCTAATAATAGCATGCTTCTCATTGTCATTTATATCATTACTATAGAATTATATTAATTTTTAAAGTTCTCTTGTATGACCTATGGCTATTTTTCTAGCTAGATTATCTTGTCGATGACTTTCATTTTAGGACACTAAAACAAGTCCTTTATAAACATGTGTTGATGGACCACCTCTGAGATACTAGTAGAAGGACTTTTTTTTCATACATATAACTATAAATATAACTGATAAATTAATTTAGGTATGAAGAGACAATCTAACAATATCAAACTCTAGGATGAGAAGTACTTCAGTAAAAAGACTAAAGTTTGCATTTGCCCTACATGTTTAATTCTCTCATTAAGAAAAAAATTTTCAGAGGAACACTCTTTCATTGCTGGAGGTATTGGAAACTGGTATAACCACTCTGGGAACAGTTTGGCAGTTCCTCAGAAAACTGGACATAGTACTGCCGTGGGATACAGAAATACCACTCCTGGGCATATACCCAGGAGATGCTCCAACATGTAATATGAACATATGCTCCACTGTGTTCAAAGCAGCCATATTTATGATACGCAGAAGCTGGAAACAACCGAATGTCCCTCAACAGAGAATGGATGCGGATACAATCCATTATACAATGGAGTACTACACAGCTATTAAAAATAATGAATTTATGAAATTCTTAGGCAAATGGATGAATCTGGAGGATATCTTCCTGAGTGAGGTAACCCGATCACAAAAGGACACACATGATATGCACTCACTAATAAGTGGATATTAGCCCAGAAGCTCAGAATACCCAAGATACAATTTGCAAAACACATGAAACTCAAGAAGAAGGAAGACCAAAGTGTAGATACTTTAATTCTTCTTAAAAGGGCGAACAAAATACCCATGTAAGGAGTCACAAAGACAAAGTGTGTAGCAGAGACTGAAGAAATGACCATCCAGAGACTGCCCCACCTGGAGATCCATCCCATATACAACCACCAAACCCAGACACTATTGCAGATGCCAACAAGAGCTTGCTGACAAGAGCCTCATATAGCTGTGTCCTGTGAGGCTCTGCCAGTGCCTGACAAATGCAAAAGTGGATGCTAACAGCCATAAGGTCCACAATGAAGGAGATAAAGTACTCAAGGAGCTGAAGGGGTTTGCAGCCCCGTACATGGAACAACAATATTAACGAACCAATACTCCCAGAGCTCCCGGGACCAATTCACCTCCCAAAGAAATCTCATGGTAGGACTCGTGTCTCTAGCTGCATATGCAGCAGAGGATGGCCTAGTCAGTCATCAATGGGAGGAGAGGCCCAGTATAGGGGAATGCCAGGGCCAGGAAATAGGAGTGGTTAGGTTGGTGAGTGAGGGAATGGGGAGCAGATAGGTGGTTTTCAAAGGGGAACCAGGAAAGGGGATATCATTTGAAATGTAAATAAAGAAAATATCTAATAAAAATGAGGAAGAAAGTTTACTATTAAGCTTTCGCTACATCCATTACACAAATTTGGGTCTCAGAGCTACCAAATTAAACATCTCAGACATATTTATGCCATCACAGATTTCTTATTTTAAAACGAGTATGAGAAACTAATTTAAAACAATTGTCTCTAAGATGATTCTAGAAACATGCTCCAAACCATACATTGTGAAAGAAGAGACTAGCATTCAACTTGTCCCCAAATCTCTTCTTCAGTCCAATCTTTTTTTTTTTTTAATCTCCTGTACCCTGTTCAACAGAGCTTCCACTTCATGTTCACACTTGACATTGTCTTTAAAGGGAAGCTGACCCATGAAGATGGAGTCTTCCAGAAGAAAACAGGACCTTATGCTTCACATTGCACCATCCTGTGTGGCTAGTAAATCAGTTTTCACAACAGGCCTCAGTTATCACGGTTTATAAAGGAAAAAGAACTAACATAGACACACTGTCTCCCTGCAGGCACTTGGGAGCTGTAAGAGATAAACTCTGTATTTTCCTGATTGATTCCTTTCCATATTCTGAGAGAATGTTGGTGTGGACTTCAAATCGACTACTACAGCTCAAGTCTGAGGTCAGTCATTTATCCTAGACATTTATTAGTGTCTCTGAGTCTCAGTTTTCTGAACAGAGAACAATGAAAACCTTAGAGAGTTGTGTAAGATAATTTCCCAAAAGAATTTAGAAAACAAAGCACAATAACATGGCAGAATCTGCTGTGGTCATTATTAGCATTTTGTCTAAGCCCCTCCCCTCAGTTACCTGGCAACAGCCAAGTATGCTCCACCCCACAGTTACCTGGTAACAGCCAGGTATGCATGACTTACTATAAAAGGGGCTGCTTAATCCCCCCTTGCTCTCTTGCTCCTTTCTTGCTGTACTGGCTAGCTTTGTGTAAACTTGACACAGCTGGAGTTATCACAGAGAAAGGAGCTTCAGTTGGGGAAGTGCCCCCATGAGATCCAGCTGTGGGG
>NC_034607.1:56427160-56432176 GCF_900095145.1 Mus pahari
AGCAGGCTGAGCAAGCCAGGGGAGGCAAGCCAGCAAAGAACATCCCTCCATGGCTTCTGCATCAGCTCCTGCTTCCTGACCTGCTTGAGTTCCAGTCCTGCATCCTTTGGTGATCAAAAGCAGTATGAAAATGTAAGCCAAATAAACCCTTTCCTCCCCTACTTGCTTCTTGGTCATGATGTTTGTGCAGGAATAGAAACTCTGACTAAGACACTTGCTCTTGCTCTTCCTTTCCTGCTCCCACCCTCTCCCATTTCCCTTACATTCTCTCTCTCTCCATGTATTCATGGCCAGCCTCCATTCCTCTACTTCTCTACTTCCTTTTTCTCTTCCCTTCCCTTCCCTCCCCTCTCCTCCCCTCCCTTCCCCTTCCCTCTCCTCCCCTTCCCTTTCCTTCCCTTCCCTCCCTCTCTTTCTGCCTCTAATACCCTCTTGACTCCCTCCGTCATGCCCTAATAAACGCTATTGTATATTATACCATCATGTGGCTGGTCCATCAGGAGGAAAGGATGCCTCAACATGGGCTGGCCAAGGCACCCCCTCCCCACTTACCTCCATAGAATATATCCCCCTTCTCTCTATCTTTTTATAAACACATCAGTCATTCTCAGTTCAAGGGCTGAAAAGCTGGGTTTCATAGGTGGAAGCACATGGCTTCAGTATTGTTTATATGATTTGGCCATTACTAACACATCTTGTTTCATATGGACTACCTCAAAATTGGGGGAAAAGTTAAAGGAAGAGAAAATCTTATAATTTGTAAAATTCAACTGATGAACCAAACCAAAACAGTTGTCATTAGAAGAAAAAAAAATAAACAAATTTCAAAAGACAGGAAGGTTTTCATTGGAAACATGTAGGTTACTTATGAAAGAAACATTTGTTTTCTGGCCAAGTATTCTCTAAGTACTTCAGGTAAGAACTACTTTGCCCACATCTTCCGAATATGAACACCAAAGCATATAATTTAAAATGATGTTCAAAAGTCTAAATAAACTTAAGAATGAAATTAATAACTCCTTACTCTTCCTATGGATCAATACTGAATGCCTTCTGTAGAAATTAAATATCACAAAACTTCAATGCTTATCATCATATTACACTTAACATCATGTTTTGTTTTTATTACAGTAGTAATAAATTAATAAGACTAGTGTTTATTTCTCATTTTACATTTTAAATGGTCCTTGGACAATTATTTCATCTAAGGCTACTCTTTGCTCATTTTATGTACTAGTTTTGGAGACTCAACTCCCAGATTGTTTCTTGTTTGCCATCAACAGTTTACTGCACAGTTTAGTCAGAATGTTACTGATATGAATGCTGCCCACAAAGCTGACTGTACGATGGTTTAACAGTTTATGGGGCAGAAGAGTAGCAGGTTGGATTTGGGTCATGGCAGGCACAACCCTGTGGAATAATTAGCTGAGAAGGCTGAGAAGAGAGAAAAACAGTGGACAGAGCTCTAGGAAAGCACGGACCATCACCTGGACAAATAGGTGTAGTCACATAGCCTGTCACACAAAACTGAGCTTCTCTTCTTTGTGTTTTGAGAACGAGGCAGAGTTGAAGTTTCTGTTAAATGTGTATCAAGTAGGCATTTCTTCACAGAGCAAGACCCTCAGTACCTAAAACCAGATTCAATGTCACAACACCAATAACAAAATGAGAAACCTGATGGCAGAGCCAGACCATTACACCTCACAGAGGGTCATCTGGCCAGGTCCAGATGAAAGTATTCTTGAGATATAGAGGAGTCAGTAGGTAGCAATTTGAGATAAATAATGAAAAACATATGACTATTGAGTAATGGTGCATTATGGGTAGTATAGGGCAGCTGTGGGAGAGGACAAAGGAAGTAAACTAGGTGTAAGGAATCATTGCACAAGGAGAGAGAGAGAGAGAGAGAGAGAGAGAGAGAGAGAGAGAGAGAGAGAGAGAGAGAGAGAGAGAGAGAGAGAGAGAGACCATGCTGACCTGAGTTGATCCCCATAAAAGATATAAAGCAAAGGCTACATGTAATTATATACTAGACATATTTTGAGTAGGATAAAAAAAAAATCACAGTTCACAAGGATGCTCAAAAAAAAAAAAAAAAGCCAAGAGAAGCATGGCCTATCTCTTTCTGCCACTAGCCATTTGCCATTCTTCAGTAAAATTCAAACACTAATTACAGATAAATGAGTTAAACTCCATAAGTAGTGATGTCACAGTATTTAGCAAGATAATCTACTTAGTCATATTTAATAATACTTAATCATATTTCATAGAAAGAGAAAATTAAAGTATACTTTTTAAAAAAGATATTAAAAATATACCAGTTGGCAAGTGAATTTCACTGGTAAGTCATACCTTAAACATTCATGTAGTCTATGCCAGAAGATCATGAATAAAGATCATTGACCGTGAAAGAGCAGCGTCCCATTTATATGTGTATAAGGTACCGTATTTGTAAAGAAAAAGCAGAAAGAGATTAAGCAGTTGGTGAATAGCCAAGCAGCTAGACAGTGTGCGACTTCAGATTTGAGAACAATTCATTGAATGAAGGCACTGACTTTTATATCTCCCAAGAACATTTTTATAGAAAATGCAATATTTCACTTCCACCTAAAACTTTGAAAGAAATCTAGTGAATGGAGGGGGATT
Source organism: Mus pahari (assembly GCF_900095145.1). Taxonomy (NCBI): domain Eukaryota; kingdom Metazoa; phylum Chordata; class Mammalia; order Rodentia; family Muridae; genus Mus; species Mus pahari. The sequence goes on from NC_034607.1 coordinate 56,429,807, forward strand.
GATAATAACTGAACAAGTGAATAATTAAATCATTAAATATTTTCTGTAGTGTCTTATTCATGTTTGTAGTAGCAGACTATACTGTGGGCTTATGGTTTCCCCAGAGTTCACCAGGTAAAAGTTGGATTTACTGAAACACACAAACGACTTGCAGGGAAGCAGTGCTCATGAGGAATGTTTTTTGCCTTACACCCATTTCAGGTGTTTGATGAGAAAAGGTCCAGTAACCTCTTATGGGAAAGCAAGACTGGTATGTAAAACTAAAATTGGTCAAAACTCTAGGCTTAAATCAGATTTAAAATCTGATAATCTGATATTTACAGAAGTTCATGGCCCATGTTGTATGTACTTCACACATGGTGCCACAGATCATCAGATCCAAAGAGGTATTCACAGACATATAGAACATCTCCAGAACTTACTTTCTTTCTTTCTTTCTTTCTTTCTTTCTTTCTTTCTTTCTTTCTTTCTTTCTTTCTTTCTTTCTTTCTTTCTTTCTTTCTTTTCTGGGGGGGGGGATTGAAACAGGGTTTCTCTGTATATCCCTGGCTGTCGTGGAACTCACTCTGTAGACCAGGCTGGACTTAAACTCAGAAATCCTCCTGCCTCTGCCTCCCAAGAGCTGGGATTAAAGGTGTGAGCTGCCACCACCCGGCCAGAACTTTCTTTATCAGCTCATATTTACATTTATAGGACAGAAATTCAGGGACATTATTGTGAGGTCTCTTCCCCAAATCAATCAGCAGAGCCACTCTGATGCACAAGTTTACCACAACACAGCAGGAAATAAACAGGGTGCATGACAGACAAGGACTATAATATGAGGTCAATAAGATGCCTCCAGCACCTTCTGGACTAGGACCCCAGAGCAGTGCTCATACGCTTTAAAGTCCAGTGTCTTTTTTCTTAACATCTCCATCACTTCATCAAAAGGAAGAATATAGCCAGACATGGTTGTGCATGCCTTCAATCCCAGTACACAAGATGCAGAGGTGGTGGATTTTTGTAAGGCTGAAGCCAGATTGGTCTTTGTGGTTAGTTTCTGGATAGTCAGGGCTGCATAGTAAGAACTTCTATCAAAGGTAGGGGAGGGGGGAGTAAAACAGGAGATTTTGTTGGTCAAGATGGTACATGTACTCTTCAAGGCCTGCATGACAACTTCATGTATCAGCTAAGTATCTGGGTAAAAAATGTGGTTGCCTCAGGCTTTGCATTTTATCAATAAATGTGAAACTATAAGTAAACCTTTAAAAAAAACATGAGGTAACATTGGAAAGTTCTCAGGTGTCCAAAGCTATGCCCCCCAAGGTATTCTGACATCAGAATAGGGAGAAAAGAGTGCTGGTGTCCACTAGCCAGAAGCTGGGTATCACAATAGTTATTCTACTCTGCATAAAACAGTCGCCACAACAAATAAATATTACTTAGCCAAATCATAATACATGCAACAAATTAAAACAGTACACATTCACAGTATACCTGATGCAATATTAGTAATAACTAAGTTGCAACTTCTTGCTAAGACCTCCCTTATGCACAGAACTGTTGAAATAATTAAGGTTTTGAATATGAAAATCAAGGAATCTACTTCTGCTTCAATGTTGGAAAAGAAAAAGTTCATCTCAAATATGTGTTTGACTCTTCTTGTGAATACTTTTTCTGATAATTTCCCATTTGAAGTATAATTGAATGACACTTAACACAATAGGCAATTTAATCTATCATTCTGGTCCTGAAGCCTTGGTAGATCACAGCAAATTTATAATACCCATTTTGAGCAGTAAAGAATGTTCAGCAATAAAGCGGTTAACTGTTGTGAAATACTTAAGTAGCAGTCTTGTCCTTGGCTAGGAAATAGCCTGTGTATTTCTTTTACAAAACAGGGAACTGCTCGGAATGCTTTATTTACTTTTCTTGTTCAGTTACTCTCAGATTCTTAGTTTCTATGCCAAATTTTTTGTTTTTTGTTTTTGTATTTTCTAAATGTATCAGTCCTAGAGATTGGATTGCTTTCTGGGAATGATTGGAAAGAATGGTAATCAAGAATCAAGGTCAAGAGAACAGAGAATTCCCATGTACAACAGGGAAGGCAGATGCAAAGCAACACATTCCATACTTTGAGGTTCAACAACAAGGTGCTGTTGGCCATTCAGCATTCTGCTAGATATGTGTAAGACAATCTCGGACAGACTAAGCTTCTGCAAGTGGTTTCTTAGCACCTTCATTGCTGCTCTCCTAAGTTAGTATCAGGGCTGCTAAAACAATCAGTGAAAGAACATTAGCCTAGCATGCTTAAGGCCTTGCACTTCTTCACAGCTTCACCACACACTCACACACACATACACAGAGAAAAACACACACACACACACA
>NC_034607.1:56432376-56453910 GCF_900095145.1 Mus pahari
CTTTGTCTAAAAGTCACGTTTCTTTTTCTGGGAATTAGTATATAAATCATTTGCCAACAGATATAGTATTAATTTTTCTTTCTACTTTGGATGTTATTTTCCACCCTTACCTAAACTCTTCAGTTAGTACCTGAGACACAAAGTCCACAGAACAACCTGATAATTATTATTCTCTGGGTTCCATCATTAAAGGGAGAGTCACTTGGAGCACTCTACTGAGACTCCTCTCAGCCCACAGGTTTTATTAGTACTCTTTCATTGGGAAGTTCCCTCTACTCTTAGTCTGCTACGGTTAAAGCATTAAATTCTAAATCCTACTAATTCATAATGTGATATAAATCTTATAGGTTGTTATATTTTTCTGCAAAAAAAGATTGGGTTAGAATTGCTGTTTTTATATTTGTAAAAATAATTCAATTAAAACAAAACTCCAATTTTTTTTACAAAGGGTGAAACATTTCCTTCCCTAACCTAAATAAACAAACTCCTGTGGTAGGAGAAGGACATCTCCAAAATATTTGTAGTGTGTATCTGTACTTGTACGGGAGGCTGCTACCTACTGACTCTTCATGACTGTTTTCTATGAAACTATACTCAGTGTTTACTCTGAAATAAATCCATGGGGCAAAAGGATGTCATAGCAGGTATTGGTACTCACTGCCAAGCATGGCAATTCAAATTCAATCTCCTGGTGCCATAAATGGAAGGAGAGTAGGAAGTCCCTCAAGTGTCCTTTGCATACTACACATGTGCCATGGTATACACACATACATTAAAGAGTTATTCACTTATAACTCAGCTTTATCTCTTGAATCAGGTGATTGCAAACTCAGTGCTGAACTTCATTTTTATTTGAAACTGACAGATGACTTTTGGAAGACTGTATTTGAGAGGTTCCATTTTAACTAGTCTTAGAAATAAAACTATTCTGCTTCTACTGTTATCATTAGAATTCATGTGACATGGAATTTCTGCTCTAAAAATTCTGAAATATAATGGATACCAGGAATTAAGAACTCTGTTTTAATGTGATGTATACTGGCTTGTTCTGAAAAGAAGCAGGCCTAAAATCAGAAGACTTGCAAATGGGCACACCCTATAAGCAGCAAAGATGAACACTTAACATTGACCATAAGCCCAGGCTCAGAAAATCTGGACCACTTGATTGGTTAATCATAATTTTAAAATATAGTAACATAATATTTTGTTGATCGTATAATCAAACTGCAGTTTAAATTTCCATTCATGCCATTGAAAGGATTTATTCCTTCTCAAATCTCTGATGAGATTGAAGACTAGTTACAGTCTCACAATTAAATTTATGTTGTTCAGCATTTAGGAAGATATTTTAGATCTAAGAAGATACTTTTAATTTAATATTGCAAATTAGGATAAAAATTAGGATAGAAATTTATTTAAATGCAGAACTCTAAACTTGCCAAGATGGGATAGATAATTAAATATGTTCACCTAGATTTCCAAATACAAACAGACTGGACAAACATAGCTCATACACAATAATTTTAATAATTGTTTCATAATTGTTCCTATTGTCTGTTGTTTATTATTATATAGAAAAGGAGCCTTTGTATTTAGCCAAAAGGGGGGATTGTTGGGGTTTGGTCTGTTGGTCTATATTGTAGTGCTAAATCCTAGTCCTGGTTGCACCCAGGGAAGAGGAGATTCTCACATGACCCAAGGGATACTATGTGTCCTTGCCCCCCAGAAGGGCAGAAGTGAGATAGGTAGAGTGTTAATTCCCAGGATTAGGATTGGAGTCAGAAGAGGACCACAGGAGGATAGAAAAAGTGCCAGGGGGTAAGTGAATCATAAAAACATGGCTTTAAGGTCTGGTCAATTGGAGTTAAGAGTTGCCCAGATGGAATATGGAAAGTTATAACTTGGGGTTGTTGAAAAAGAAGTAAATACAGTAGCACAGAGGGTAGATATCTGCCTATCTCTAGTGTACTAAAGGCTTCTTATGAAATAAATAATAAATTATGAAGTCATTTTCAAGTGTTATAACTATATCCATTAAGACTTAACAGATCCCTGCAACCGCTCACACTGGGAACAAAGGAGGGTTTCTCTCTGGCCGCCTCCTGTGTAATCTGGTCAGTTTATGAACTAATGAGGTTTTAACATCCTTAATGTGGTCAACTCCTGAATTTTTGACCCTGTTATGCATTTAGATAGATAGATAGATAGATAGATAGATAGATAGATAGATAGATAGATAGATAGATAGACAGACAGACAGACAAACAGACAGACAGATAGATAGATATAGATAGACAGACAGATAGATAGATACTTTCAGGCACAATAAAAAACTATGAAAATAACTTGGCAGCAAATTTCTAATTCTGTCTCACTTACCCATAATGATATTTAAGAACAAAAAAAATCAGATTATATATTTCTTCTAAATGTAATTTTTGGTATGTTAACATCTGTGAATAAATGTTTAATCAATCAATCAAAAAAAAAAAAAAACCCAGCAACTACAACAACAAAACCTCTATTTTCTCCTATAACCAAGCAAGACTCCCAGTGAAGAGTTTGGGACACCAACCCAGTCACAAAACCTTTCAACTACAATCCACTCTGCTAGCAATCAGTGGTAAAGGTGACATATAAGTAGTGTGGAGACCTCATCCTGACACTGTATGCTGTAGTCATAGCTTGGTACATAGTCCAGTTATCATCAGAGAGGTTTCATCCAGCAGCTGATGGAAAAAGAAGCAGGAACCTGATGCTTAACATTAGGTAGAGTTCGAGGAATCCTGACACTTTTGCCTGCTTTTGGGACCTTTGTCCTCCTCCTGCCAGCCTTACTCTGAGGGGAAGTACCTAATTTAATTGCAACTTGATATGCCATGTTTGCTAATATCCCTGAGAGTCTTGCCCCTTTCTGAAGGGAGAGTGGATGAGGAGGGAGGAGTAGGTGGGGGGATTATAGGGAGGGAGGAAGAGGAGGAAACTGTGGTTGAGATGTAACATATTAGAGGATAAATAAATGAAAAGTAACTTACACCACACCAAAAAATACAATGAATAAAAAAAATCCTGGACAAGCACAAAATTTGAATTACAACTCAGAAGTCAAAGTCATATAAAAGTAGTAAAACAATGTCCCGTTTAATAATCATATCCGTGAAAGGAAGAGATAACCTGTTAGAGACCATATCCAGAGGTTAGGCACAGCCCCCAGTTGAGGGATGGGGTCAACCACCCTTCTCAAAGTTTTAACCCAGAAATGCTCCTGTCTAAAGGAAATACAGGGACAACAGTGGAGCAGAGACTGAAGGAAAGGCCATCCAGAGACTTCCCTACTTAGGGATCCATCCCATATGCAGCCACCAAACTCAGTCACACTTACTCATGCCAAGAAGTGCTTGCTGATAGGAGCCTGAAATGGATGTCTCCTGAGAGGCTCTACCACCCATAGGACTGAGCATGGGGAGCACAATGGAGGAGTTAGGGGAAGGACTGAATGAGCTGAAGGGGTTTGCAACCCCATAGGGAGAACAACAATGTCAACCAACCAACCACACCTCTTGGCCCCATAACTCCCATGGACTAAACCATTAACCAAAGAATACACATGGAGGGACCCATGGCTCCAGCTGCTTATGTTGCAGAGGATGGCCTTATCTGGCGTCAATGGGAGGGGAGGCCCTTGGTCCTGTGAAAGCTTGACACCCCAGTGTGGGGAAATGTTAGAGTGGTGAGGCAGGAGTGGGTAGGTGGGTGGGGGAGCACCCACACAGAAGCAGGTGGGAGGGAAGATGGGATAGGGAGTTTTCTGAGAGGAAACCGGGAAGGGGGATAATATTTGAAATGTAAACAAATAAAATAACCAATAAAAAATAATGATATCAGTGGCAATTTTATAATTTTTAGAGGGCACTATATGATTGTATTTATGCCCTGTAAGTATTAAATGGTATGTTTCAACAAACAGATAAGCACCTGGTGGTGCCTGATATTCAAAGATGATGACATGGAGACAAGTTCGTTTTTCAGTGCTTACTGGCCAAAAATGTATTGGGCATATTCACTGTGATTTATCTTTGTTACTTTCCATTAAAACAGTTCAGCCAGATATAATATATCACAATTCGCAATAACTATGCTACAGTGAATACAGAGTATCTTGATAAATGTAGACTTTTTCAGTTGATATGGTCTGCTCTAAGCTTTCTCTTTCCAACAAGCTCTCAGATGATGCTGATACTTCTAGACTCTTCCTTAAGAAAAACATCACAGACGATAGATAGATGATAGATAGATAGATAGATAGATAGATAGATAGATAGATAGATAGATAGATACAAATAGATGACATATAGGCAAATAGATGATCAGTGATAGATGATAGATGATAAATAGATAATAGACAAATAGGTGCTAGGTAGATAGATGATAGATAGATTGATAGATAGATAGATAGATAGATAGATAGATAGATAGATAGATAGATAGATAGAGTGTTGATAGATGGTAGATAGATAAGAACCACAATTTGCTTAAGTTAACAGCTCTATACTGAATACAAGGATAGCAGTTAATGTAATCATATGGTTTCCAAAGCAATAAACATTAAAACATGCATTTTACACACAAAGAGTAACAAAGAAACTTTAATTCTAGAAGAATGAATGAGAAAAGAAATGATAGAGTACTTAGATCCAGTTTATTTGAAGAAAATGTATGTAAATATATGTAGTCAATCACACTGCACAGTGCCACCAGTGACTTCTGCAGATGTTACTTTCAGATGAAGAGCAAACAGGTCTGAATGGCGATCAGGTTCAGGAACCTGTGGTGTTGAGGCAGGATCAACAAAATGGGGCTTTTTTGGGATCTCATAGCCTTGTAAGAACAAATCGTTTTATATAAACAAATCTCAACATATTCTTGAGTGAACACAGTGAGAAACTCATGATGTAAATCAGGCTTTTATCAAACAAGTGTTGGGATTAAAAGAATGTACCTCCACAACCGGCTTAACACAGTTTATTCTTATACATACCATCTGTTGAATCAGAGAAGGTAGAAGGTTTCTATTGGCATTGTGGTTAAAGATAATTTATAGAGTGGGTTTGATGGAGGAGAACGAGGCGCAAGAGGAAAGGCGGAAAAGAAAGAAGGAGAACAGGGAGGAGGAAGTTTTTTTTTATGAAAGGTACAGTAAAAACTGATGTATTTGCAGAGCTAACTAGCATTTTTCCTTAAAATATCTTCTCAGAAATAAGTGATTTTGAGACTACCATTGACTACATCAAGTAGCTACTGACTTTTTTCTAGTGTTTCTTGTATCTGTGTAAGATTAAACAATGGGATGTATTCTGCACCTCTCTTCTGTTCAGAACTGAGATATATCTGTAGTTAATGCTAACAAAAAGCAAATTTCCCTTCAGTTTATAATTCCCTCTATCACCATTTTTCATATCTACTTTTAATTAAAAATCTGATTATCTTTCAGAGTCTCCTGAGGCCGCTGTTTCCTTTTGAACAGTTGCTAGATGAGCTCTGCACAAAATTCACAGATGGATTCCTGTGTGTACTGGTAGGAGTTAAACCAGCAATTCACAGCACAGTCTTTATGTCCACTCAGCCAAAAAGTTAAGCACTGGCTTCCCTTACTCCAAAATATAACCATGCTCAAGGAACGAGATTCTCCTTCCAGAGTCCTCCTTAGCTCTCTCTGTCTTGGACCTACTTTCTGTGTTAAGCCTGACTTCAGTTTTATCTCACAAACTACCCCTGTTCTATAAACATAGTGTTCAATCTTTGTGTTCTCATAAAGAGTAATTTTGCAAGGAAATTATAAAAATTATGAAAAACACCTCAATTTCCCGAATTAACTCATTAGGTTTTTTGTCATCAAATAATTTTATTTTTCCAAACCACAAGTTAAAGATTCCTACAATTCCATCTAGTGTGAGTTTGTCAGAAATAACTGTTTTTCTCTCTCTCTCATTTCTTCCTGGATTCCCCCACCCAACACAACTCTACCTTCTTTCTTGCTTTAGAAAATAAACAGGTATATTAAAAAGAAAAGAAACGAAGGAAAGAAAGAAAAACCACAAGAACCACATATACACACATCAAAAGAACACAAAATCAGAAATAACATTATACAAGCAAAACACCAATAATAAAACACTGCTCCTACAAAGGAATATTTTGAAAAAATATTATATGAAAATTTTCAATAAAATAAATGTAAGCAAACAACCACCACAAGAATAGAAATCATTGAGCATGCTCCATGTACTTAGCCCCTCAAATTCTGAGAGGGACAGAAAGTGCTGCTACTGGGCCAGACCTGTGCAAAGATAAGGTGGCTTAGGCTTGTTACCAGGCAATTATAGCAGGACTCTCTAAAGAGAGTTATACAAATAATCACTTTTTACAAAAAGAAGCTTATCTATTATCTTTATATTAATGGCATTTAAAAGTATATGGTTAGCTATGGAACTGCTAAAAATAATGTTTTGCAAATTCATAATTTCTTTTCTTCTTGTTTCATTTGAATGGGAATTATTCCTTGAGCTGTCAATTTTTGTTTTCCCACGTCTGCTGGATGTTGCGGCCTGTGATTCCTGTGCTAGCATCACTCTTCTCTCTTCTTCCTCTCTCTATACCTGAAAACATTCAATAGTGATCATACAGAAAAAGGCGTACTGGAAAGAGATACTCCATCTATCTTCCCTTATGGCAAAGTGAGCTTCACCCACAGACTGTCCTCCAATAGTTGCAGGTATTGTTTTCCTACTTGATGAATTTATCAAACAGGTGTGAGATCTAATTAAGGTGCTAGAAATTCTTCAGCTACCATTAGTAATGGAGATGCTGCAGACTGTTTGACTGAGGAAAACACAGGCTGTCATATTCTCACTGAAGAGAGTAAATTATGATATATTTCCCCTAGGATGTAAAATACAAGAATGGCTCATTGACAGGCTTCTTAATGTTAAACACAGCCTCTACAAGACTAATACAGAGCTTGTATCTTTCCAAGATGGTGGTGTGTGAATAGAGGTGTTCTTTATTTACTGAATATTTAACAAAGCAAACGTTTTCTTTTACTAACCATATATAATTCCTTGCAAATTTCTAAATAAATATTTGTTTAATAAATTATTACATCCATGCATCACACATCATTACAGTTTAATTTTAGCTCAAATAATACTAGACAAAATATGTCATTTCCCTCTCTCTGATGAGTAGTACAGCAATATGGTGACCAGCATGTTATATTTGCCAGCTCTGCAGGAGAGGAGGAAGTGGAGAAATGTAAGTCCAGTTATGGTATTTAGCCAGGAATCATTACAAAATCTCTGCCATCTGAGCTTCAGATACATTTTAAGTATTCTTGTCAGTAGAACAATCAGACCATGAAACAGAAAAAAGGCTTCAAGCTGTTAATCATCTCAAATGTTATGACATCACAAGACTCCCGATGACTGTGAGAGTCCAGAGAGTCTTAGTTCTTAGAGACCTTTTTTAAAATGAATCAATGGCTATTGAATCAATCATGATTCCCAGCTTTCTCCTGTTAGTTGCTCAAAGCCAAGAAAGTGACATTCTGTTGCTCCTCTCCTTGAGGATGGAGAACATGAAAGGCAGACTGCATTTTCAGCTAAAAGATACAGTCATTACTCCTTTCTCTCCAATGTACTGTGTATTGCGATAAGCCTGTTTACAAAGATCCAAATATATGATTAGCCACCATGTCTCAAAAAATTTGCATTCTGGTAAAACTGGTGTCATAACTTTCCTTTAGAAAATACAATTCAGGATCATTAATTTTACAAAAATTTAACTGACAACATTTCATTTAATCTAATTTTTTAGAGATTATCATTCAGAAGATATTTATAAGTGTTTGAATTTAGGTTTTTTTAACATGAGGTATGTCCCCACATAAAAACTTAATTATACAATCAGTTATTAAATATGGTTTATTTCCAAATTCCATTATGTTCACTTTAGAGAACAATTTCCATTGAAATTCATATGAGCATTTAATATTCCTTCTATTCCACAAAAATGAACTATAAAATAGTGTGTGGCCAAAGGAGTTTTTATTGAACACATATTACTGCATTTTAATGAAAAAAGAAATAACAACCCTAACTTCCAATTTAAATCTGAAGAAATATGGACACATTGGGTCCATGTGCTTCTCAGTAAATGATGGAGATTTCAATTAAGGGAAAGGAATCATGTATTTACCATAGAATTGATGGAACTCAAATATAAAGAAGATATATAAGAGCATCGATTTGAGATTGGAAGAGGCAAGGGAGCAATTGAAAGAAGGAAAGGGAAGGTGTAAGTGATGTCATTTTATTTTAATTAAAACTGTGAAAAATAAATTTAAAAATAAAAATGGAGGAAATGTAAAACTCACTATACATGCATGTATCCTTAAACATAAGTGTATATTTTAACTATGAGAGAAATATATATATATATATATATATATATATATATACATACATATATATGTGTATATATATACATTTACATATATATATTTACAGAGGAAATTATAATTATCTGGTTAAATTTATTTTTAATCATATGATTTTTAAGCTTAGCTTTCAAAAGGCAACACATTGCACTGGGCCGTATACATGGAGAAAATTAGCTACATTAAGGCTTAGAAATGCAATAATACAGTATTACAAAGTGGTGGTTCAGAATTGACTGGAAATTTGTATGTTTGATTCAGTACTGGTGGAGAAAAGTCTTTGGAATGCTTTTTGTATTATATCCATTCATTTATACTTAATAATTATAAATTTCCAACTAGTGTTTTTCATTGACTTATATGATTAAAAGATGAATTTTAAAGGGATTTAGAATGGTTTGTTATTGACTCAGATAACATTTAATAGAAAGCTTTAAAAATTTTGATTTTTCCGGATTTAGTGGCACACTAAGTTCATGCAGTTTACTCTGAATTCAAAGCAAGCCTTGAATACATATTGAGTTTCATCATAGATGGGAGACCCTGTCTCAAAGAAGGGGGTGGGGTGATTTTATTTCTCTGTAATCGTATAGAAATTGAAAAGTTTCTTGCTTTTTGATGGAGGCCGTGGCTAAGAACCAGTAATTTGTAATGCTGACGAACTGATGGAGGATAATAAGTGGCATGCAGGAATGGTGATGATGCAAGCAATTAAAGCCAATAAGGACCTTTGTATGAAAGAGCAGACAAGCTTTGCTCTCAGTGTAATTTTCTGCAATAATTAAAATTCTCCTTGGTGTTCATTTGAGTTTTAAATTTTTACATAAACATAGCTTTTCATATTATATTTTTTTGGAACATTGTGTGAGAGGCCAGTGAAGTGGCTGACACATTTCTGGACAAACTGCAATATCTCCTATAAAATGTTGCTCTAAATTTGTACGTTTTACTAAAATAGGGGGGGTGGACATTTATAATACAAGAAATATGACACTACATCATCAGCTTTTCATAATGTTTGCCTTGACAACCGTGAAATATAAATCTTACACAATTAAAAAATATTTTTCTCTGCTTATTCTAGCTGTCTGAAGATCCTACAAAATACTGTTTGAAAATTAAGACTGCATCACAAAATCTGTGGTTTTAAAGTCTTTGTGCATCTTGCACACATGAAAGAGAAAGCACGATGTGTGTGCCTCAACTATTATGTAGGGTCAGGTGGTGGAAAGTCTTAATAGAGCTACTGATAAGCTAATTAAGCCCTTTTCATGGCGCCACCTAAGTGTCTCCCCCTCTCCCAATAGGCATTAAAAAAATAAATAAAAACGAACAACATCTACAGTGAGTAGCATTCCTGTAGCCTGTAGGTCTAGCCTGCTTCTTTAGTTTTCCCATGACAATAATGGGAAGGCTTATTATTTTCTTCCCCTTGGGCATTTATTAGGCTTGGTGAGGAAAGGCCAGGCCTCCTCTGAGAAAGAACATGGTTCTCAGCTCTCTTTCAACATCTGAAAGTCAAACGCAATCCAGGGCTGTCCTGGCTGTCCTCATTTCATTGGCCCAACTAGAAGTTGTTTTCCTATGATTACCAAATTCCACTGCCTGTCATTTGATAAGCATGGAGGATGTGATTTGCTCTATAGCAGTTAACAGAAGTAACTCACATACTATCTAAGCAGACTGGCTGGCCAAAGGCAGGGAGAAATGAATGTATGCTAATGAAAAGTACTGGATTAGGCTTGCAGTGGGGTCTTTCTACTTCATTTTGTTTGAAAATGTACAGTATGTGTCTTCTTCATTAATAAGTGAGGCTTCTTTTTATTGTTGAAAAAGTGTGGCACCTCTTCTTACAGAAATGCAACACTGTATCCATTGGATTATTGAGACCCTGTTTTCCCTGAGCAAATAAATCATTATTCTTTGTGATGATGAATTGGAAATCAGTTCAAAATGCAAACAACATGGAGAAGGTTGGTAAATGTTATTCCCTTTATTAAAATTAAACTTATATTCAAGTAAATATATATTTTAATTATCCTTAGTTTCTCCTAGATCCTGTCAGGCATTTCAACTACAGATGAGCTTCTGGCCCTTTTGCAAATAATAAACATATACATAATTAATTTGAATCTGTGAAAGTCAAATGGGGGCACAAACACTGAAACCTAACCAAACCTATGAATGAACTCTAGGTATTGTACAGCATATCTAATCAAAATAATTTCTAGTCTGCATTTCCTGTAACATTTTCCTCTCGAGAAAATGTTGTTGAGTTTACCATCTAAATTTCATGATCAAGTCTAACAACTTAAATTTATGATCTGCACAATCCAGATAAATTTCCAATATACTACTTCTCATGTAACGTTTGCCACCATGTAGATTTTTCATAGACTATCTTTACTTTTTATGGTAAATATATATATTTAATGGGGTTCAGTTTAATATTTCAACACAAGCACACATATTGCTCAGATCAAAACAGGGTAAAGAGAGTTTCCTCTCCTAATAATGTTTAGAGACTTTGAACATTTCTTCTCAGCCTCAAAAGAGGGTGTACACTGGGCTATGGTGAGCCATAGATATTCCAGTGCAATGCAAAACTCCTGCCTGAGTTTGGATATCTGTTTCCCACTCTACTGTTTTCATCACCTCCACTGCTGATCTCATGACCAATACTCTATTTCAGGTAAGTTATTTTATTCATAGTGAGGGCATGATAGCTGTAAAAGGGGCCCACTCGTAATTCGTAGTCCTCAAAAATAGGGGAAGTGTTTCAAAGAGATTATTTACCATAAACAACTGCTAAACGGCTGGTGTTGGTACAAAGGGTTAGAAGAGATGGAGCTTCCCATTCTTTCCACTGAAGATGTTGATATTGGATATTGAGTCAGTTTTCCTTCTGGATGCTTTTTGTCTTTGATAATGTGGGATGATGTGAATCATTTTTGTGGCCCTTACATTTAGAACTGCCTTTTTCTGTTGTCTCCCTGTAGACTGAAATTATGAAATGAAAATATTAAAGGGTTGACTTGGCCTGATGACAACAGCTACTCTTGGAGCTCATGACCAATGATCGTACCACTTGAAAAAGAGTCAAGGTACTCCTGGTTCATGGAATTTTTAGTCTTAGAAATTATTTCTACAAAAAACATTAGGTTACAGATTTAAAATACAAGAAGATAACACTTACACTAGTAATAAGAAAACCTTCTGATGGGTGGAGATAAAAGAACCAGACAGTCTGGGCAGTGGTGGCACATGCCTTTAATCCCAGCACTTGGCAGAAAGATTTCTGAGTTCGAGGCCAGCCTGGTTGACAGAGTGAGTTCCAGGACAGCCAAGGCTGGCTACCCAGAGAAATCTGTCTCAAAAACCAAACAAACGAACAAACAAAAACCAACCAAACAAACAAACAAAGAGACAGAACACAGCAGAAACTCTACTACCTCCATTGTCTAACTCCTGCCATGAAATTCTGTATGACTTCATTTTTGCACATGATCCAACTGAGAAAATAAGATATGCAATTCAGACCCATTTAATGCTTTCAAATGTTCATTACAGATAACAACAGTTATCATAAACTTATTTTTCTCTACTACTTAAATAGTTCCTTCACACATTATCAACTTTCAGAAAAATCAAGCAGAACAAAACAAAATGCTCCACATGATGTCCAGTGATGCCTCAGTTCTCTGACCACCAGCACTGCTAGCCCATCTTTCTGTGACCTGTGCTCTGTTCTCTCTCCTTTTATGGTTAAAAAGTTAACTCTTAAACCACCAGATTTTGTGGCTCTTCTGGGGCTTAGATTACACATCCTGTCTGTAGTTCAAGAATTTTACTCCAGAGAAGATGAATCTCTTCATTAAGTAATAAGTTCTCTTTGTTTTAGCTCATCCTCATGAACATTAAAAAATGCTGTAGTATCTCATATTTTAAAGGCTACCTATTTCTTGTTCTATGTCCCTTGTCTCAATTGAATTGTCCTATTTTCTTCTAGGCTTGAAGCACTTGGCTATTTCTCCAATTCCTTTACTGATGTCTTTAAGGTCTTTAAGTAAACTGAACTTTATGAGTACTAGGTCACATTTTGCTCTTCACCTTCTAATGATACTCTGAATGTCTTGCTCTCGCTCTTGCTTCTGTGTCAGTTCTACCTCAATTTACTCACTTTCTTTTCCTACTTTTGTTCTTGTAAAGTCCACGAACATACCAAGCCCAAGCCTTGCCCACTTCCTGTCCCTACTCCTCAGATATTTTCACTTAAGGGACATTTTCTCTCATAGACACAGTTGTCTCCTGCTTTTTAGTGGCAGGCTTCATAAGGAACCATTTAGAGAAACACAGATCACTCATCACCAATTAACACAGTAGTAAATTGAAAAAGTGGGTTTCTCAAAGTAAGGTAGAAATTGTAAGATGAGAAATCATTTATTGTTTTAATAAAATTTACTTCTGTAATTCCATACTAGAACAGTAGCTAGCTCAAAACAAGATTTCAAAATAATATTACATTACACTTCTCATATTTGTACCTCAAATGCCTCATCTAGATGTCTAGAATATGTTGATTACTCTTTGGAGTTTATAGATCAAATAGAATGATATATTTGAATGTCTCAAATCTCTGTAAGTCTAAAAGGAACAACTGATTGATAACAACATTATCTTTGTTTCTAATAACTGCTTGTTCTACACTTCATTTTATTAGTATAATGATTTTCCCTAATTCAAATATAAATATTTGAAAAATTATAATGTTTTATTAGGATGTACAAAAACTGATTCAAACTTTATAGTTCCCAAGATATAGAAAAAACAAATTTCTATTTTATGCTAGTTTAACATGTTTGAATATACTCAGAAGAAGGACAGGGAGCTTATACCATGGTAGCAATGCCTAACGTAAAGGCGTAATAGACAGAGAATGTACTGCTAAGAAACAAGTAAAGATATAGATATAGAAAATAATATAGCCCTAACAGCCATTAAATTTATGTACCTGTTAAATATAGTATTTCAGGGGCTAAGTAAATTTTTCTTAAAAACACTCCATTCTTCTTTATATTTTAAACATCTTGAAATGTTAAGTTTCAGACATCCACCCACGTCTACTGTCGCCGCATGGCCTCAGTCACACAAAGCATAGATGCACACACACAAGCATAGATGCACACACACAAGCATACAACTTCCATCTTGCTGCTACTGCCCCTTTTATGTTTTAGCACAATATATTTGATGTGTACAGTGACTAGTTGCATAAAATATCTTTTCATTTAAATACATAGTGTACTCGAACAATGTCCGATCACTTCCTGTTAGTCTCTTTCCTTCCCCAAGAAACTCTCTTATACTATCATATGATATTTTATGTATATGTGCATATATGTATTTATATAAAATCTAGGATACTCAAAGGATACAGAACATGTAATACTTTTTTGTCAGTCTAAGATATTTTGTTAATATGATTTTATTTGTTACTACGAGAAAATATCTAACCAAAGTAACTTAAGTGGGGGAGGAAGGACTTATTTTGGGTGTCCTTTTGAGGCATCAGGCCATCATTGTGGGAAAATCATGGGAGCAGGAGCTTGAGCGTGCTCACAGCCAGCAAGCGGAGAGGGATGAGTGCTGATACTTAGCTTCCTTGCTCTGTTGTTGTTGTTGTTGTTGTTGTTGTTGTTCCAATACATGAAACTATTGCAAAGAACAGCAACACACGCACATAAATGTCTACCATCATAGAGATACAGATAAGCCAGTTTATAGGATGACTACTTTATCTCATTTACACTTATATTTAAAAATGCACCTAATGCTCACTGTACCTATTATTTTCTTTTTTTTCCTTTATTAGATATTAGATATTTTCTTTATTTACATTTCAAATGATATTCCCTGTTACCCCCCCCCCCCGGTTCCCCTACCCACTCACTCCCACTTCTTGGCCCTGGCATTCCCCTGTACTGGGGCATAAAAAGTTTGCATAGCCTAGGGGCCTCTCTTCCCAATGATGGACAACTAGGCCATCTTCTGCTACATATGCAGCTAGAGACATGAGCTCTGGGGGTACTGGTTAGTTCATATTGTTGTTCCATCTATAGGGGTGCAGACCTCTTCAGTACCATGGGTTCTTTCTCTAGCTCCTCCATTGGGGACCCTGTGTTCCATCCTATAGATGACGATGAGCATCTACTTCTGTATTTGCCAGGCACTGGCATAGCCTCATGTACCTATTATTTTCAATACACCATTGATTAAAGCTATGCAAATATATATTTCTCACAGTCATTATTGGAGAAAGGAACCTCAGTATTTGAGGTTCCAATAAAAAAGTTGAGTACATATTATGACGTCTTAAAACATGGTATCACGAAAAAAGTGGTAAACACTCCCTAAACCATCTCTAAAGCATACACATAAAATAACTGCATAGTTATTTATTAGTTAATGGCCAATTTTCCAGGGTTAATAGTTTTCAAACTGCAGTCCTAAATTCATAATCCCCAAATGCTGCACTATAAACTTAGTCCTTTACTTTGGTAGTCAGATTAAAAGTCTGTGATGGGAGACTTTGATTCAGTAAATAGAGAAAATTGTTGCTAATAGCTGGTCGTACCAGTCCATAGTCTCGGACCCAGAACTGATCAAAGCTACATCTTCAAATTTATAGGCATCTGTCATCTCACTCAGGAATATGTCCTTTTGGTTCATCATTTATTTATCAAGTTATTAATATCATGCCAAAATTTTAACCCTGTTGTCTGTTTTATTCTAATATTTCACAGCATTATTCTGGATGAAAGTATTAAGAATAGATAGAAATAGGAATTAATATTCCTCGTGAAGAAAAACTAACACACAGTAGAGTAAAATTATCAACTCTTCCAACAGATCTTTGAGTTAGCTCTGCATTTAAGGCAGAAAAAAAAAGTTAAATATGGAAAAGCACACACTCAAGCTATAACCATGAATAATGATTTTATCACTGGTAATTTGCATGACTTCTGAAGTTTCAAAGTTTAGTGGTAATATGAGGAAAAATTATCTTAATTAACTTCATACAATTACAAAGGATGGGCCTAATGAAATCTATCATAGGGGTTAATTTATAATTTTAGCATTGTAAAGTTTTGTCATTTATCTCAGCTATTATTTGCAGAATCCAGGAAATAATGGGTAGAATCATGGCTTTTGTGACTCTCTAGTTTTCCACTGAAAACACTTGAGTCCTGTACACTGAAACTATGCCACTTGATATGAACATACAGAAAGAATGAAGGAAATATACCACACTCCAGAGAAGACACTTCTACTCATTGGAGATAAGACAGTGTCCTTTTACTCAGAATGATTCCAGTTTCCCCAGCAGTGAGTAGAGAAAGCAGTACAAAGCTCTACAGTAGAAATTTGCTGGGCTATTCAAACTGTCATATTTTTCTCCCACCATGTGAATACCATTAGACTATTTCAATAAAAGCTATGATGATTAATAAGGACTTTTTGTACAAAATGCCAGGTCAGAAAAAGGAAATGAGCTTCCATACCATATTACTCTCATTGTGACTGTAATTCACTCCCATCTACGGGACATATGCTCAGCAGATCTGAGTCTTGAAAGGCAAAAAGACACCAGTATCTGGGCCTGTGCTTTTTCAAGCTTACTCAGCAGGAATGAAGAAAAGAGGTCAGAAACTGTGCTTAACTAACTGCAAAAAATGACATATTTATAAAAATGTGAGAGCCATTTCACCCGGTAAAGGCTGCCCCATATCTGCTGACTGTTTAGTTTTCTGATCTTAGAGGTTCTTCATCAGACTAAACACTCATGTTCTTATTCTCAATCCAGACCTAGAAGAAGTCTCTTTTGGATCAACTAAGTTCTCTTGGATCATTACATGTGGGTGTTTAAAGTTACATAGAAGCTCTATCAGGATAGGCTCTATTCAGAGCCTATCAGCCTTCCACATATCTAATCTGTAAAATATCAGCTTCTCCATTTTCTGCCAATGTTATATACCTATGTGGACAGGTGCAGCTGTTTCTCTCTGCTTGTGCCACTTCATTTTGGTAGTTGAATTTAACATCTTCCTGGATTTATATGGCAATGTGAATTGTAAACCTCTAAACTCCCACAATACTAAAGATTCATGACTGTCACTCAGAGAACACCATCATGTTTTATGCACAGTTGTAAATCAGTATGAAAATTACATAGAAGAGCCAACCTAAGTGCTAATCAGAGAGATGAGTCAATACCTCAAGACAAAGAATCCATGCTATTGTCTATGAGATGGTTCATGATCGAAAAGGCCACATGAATAACAGGATGTAAAAGCATGGCTTAGGAGCAATGTGAATTTTGTAATAAAGAGTGTGTCCATATCTCCCCTTGATAAGAGATCGGTCTGTGATCTCTTTCCTCAATCTGAGACTAGGTCAATATGCTTCTGTCTTTTGTACTACCCTGTGGCATCTCTATGTTCTAAGGAGAAAGGGTGTCTCTGTGGTAGGCCTCTTCCATGTGAACATTTTTGGGTCTTTTCTTCTGTGTTACAGTATAAGCCAGTGCACAGAGGAACTCTGCCTACCTCTACGTCTCAAGGTAGACGCATACCTAAGAGGACCCTAGCTTTTCTTACATTTTAGAAGCTGTGTCTTTAAAAGTTTCCTTTAGCATTTAAGTCACAAATTAAAAATTGGTTTATCTTAATAGTTTCCATATATCATTCTGGGTTTCTTTGAATATACAATTATTCTTCATTTATGTTTTGGAGGGAAAATGTTCTATTTAATTAATATTACAGATTATCCCTTCATTATATGAAATGGTACATAGATTAATTTTGCATCTGGCAAAATTAAGACAATTTCTATGATACTTGATAAAAACTAAGCACCATATGAATTAAAATTTTTAGACCAGTTATTTAATGTTCATATTAATAGGAATGAAAACTAAGAACTTCCTCTCTATAATGTCATAAGACTGAGACAATCAGGAATTGTAAGCCTGTCTGCCTTTGGGAGAGATGAAGAAAGCAGACCACAAGCAGCCAGCAATTAATGCCATCTTAAATGTCCTTCGTGAGCATGCTTTCCTGCACAGGCCTGGGATTCCCACTTAAAACAGTCTAGAATACAACATAAATTTCATTAACTGCTTTGAAAAGTTTTTAAAAAAATGCTAAGCAAAGGTCAAATGTGCCTTTCAGATTGAAGTTAATTATTTAACGGGCCATTAGAAATGTTCAAGGAATAACTTAATATTTGTAGAATTAACTCCTTTTAATAGCAAAAACTGCATAATAGACCTATGAATATATCATAGTTAATGGCATAAGCAGTAATTTGTGAAGCTCAATATCTTTTGTCCCATCAGCAATGGTGGGATAGTTCATTATCATTAAAACTACCACATAAATTCTTCATCTGAGGCACACAAAACTGCCTTGAGCAGCCTGCTATCCCAGGGGGGACCACCATACTCCTGCCGCCTTTCTGCACACCTCAATCAGAATTGTGAATCCTGATTCATATAGACCTGCTGATCTGGAACTATACCACCCAAGGATCCCATCTGAGGCCTGCCATAATAGGACCAACACTCCCAATACCTATTACAGAGGAACATCCAGGGACCAAAGTCATCTAGATGCCTAAAGACCCTCAAAGGAACACAATAAACAAAAACCAGGGCAAGGTGACACCTCCAGAGCACAACTGCCCTACTACAGCAAGCTCTAGATATCCTAACACAACTGAAGCACAAGAAATTGACCTTAAATCCAATCTTGTAAATAAGATAGAGGCCTTTAAAGATGACATGAATAAATCCCTTCAGGAAATACAGGAACATAGTCAAAGAGATTGAAGTCTTTGAAGAAGAAACAATTCCCTGGAAGATACACAGGAAAATACAATGAAACAGGTGAAGGTAATAAATAAAACCGTGCAAGATAGGAAAGTGGAAATAGAAGCAATAAAGAAAACACAAACTGAGGAAATCCTGGAGATGGAAAACCTAGGGAAGAGAACAGGAACATCAAATTCAAGATTTACCAAAGAATACAGGAGATGAAAGGGAGAATCTCAGGAATAGAAGACACACAAGTCAAAGAAAATGTTAAATCTAAAAAACACATGACACTAAACATTCAGGCACTCTGGAATACCATGAAAAGACCTAACGTAAGCATAACAGGAATATAAAGAGGTGAGGAGTCCCAGTTCCAAGGCCCAGAAAACATTTTCTATAAAATCATAGAGGAAAACTTTCCCAACGTAAAGTAAGAGAGGCCTATAAACATACAAGTAACTTATAAAACACAAAGTAGAATGGACCAGAAAAGAAAATCATCCTGGCATATAATAATCAAAACACAAAATCCGCAAAACAAAGAATATTAAAAGCAGCAAGGGAAAAGGGCCAGATAACATACAAAGGCAGATCTATCAGAATTACATCTGACTTCTCAACAGAGACTCCAAAAGTTCATATTGTTGTTGCACCTACAGGGTTGTAGCCCCCTACAACTCCTTGGGTACTTTCTCTAGGGATAGTTTCTTCTAGCTTGGCTGTCTTGTCTGGCCTCAGTGATAGTGGATTCACATATCTTTGCAGAAACTTGATGTGCCAGGGCCAGGGGATACCCAGGAGTTGCCCTCCCTACTCAGAGCAGAAGGTGAGGGTGATGGGGGGGAGGAAGAATCATTGAAGGGTGTGACTAGGAGGGGACAGTAAGTAGGATATAAAGTGAATAGGTAATATATTTATGTCTATATAATTTTCATGTGATTATGTAACTGCATATAATTAAATATGAATATGTAATTTATATTTAATTAAAAAAATACAACTACCAACAAACTACTACCAGATATATAGAGAGAAAGAGGTTGAAATTCTGAGTGTGCATCGAAAGTGCCTTCTCTGCTCCTATTTTATAAGCATAATTATATTCATATTTTGGTATCAGAGATTGGATTTTTGTTCAATTTTACACAGCAGAAAGAAAATCTTATTTTATACTTGCATGCAAGCCTTTTAATATGCATTCACTCATATTTCAATATGAGCAGATACAATGTTATAATAGTAATACAAAATTTATGACATTTTAACTATTCTGTTATGTCAACTTTTTCTATAAGTCACATAAATTCATTGAAGCATATCTACATTTATAAGCATATGCATATTTATCTACATGTGTTTCAGGAAAATAAAGTAGAAAATTGCTTACTGTTTGCAGGAAAATTTAAAGTTTAAATGAAATTAAAAGATAATGGGTATAAAAACTTTCTCCTGTACAATCAGGATTATACAGCTTGAAAGGAACATAAACTTGCTTGTGGTGCTAGACTACCCATGTCCCCTGCTGACATACTTGCTGGGGTCTGAGTGATGCTATGGTGTGAGTGTGTGTGTGTGTGTATGTGTATGTGTGTGTGTTTCCATCTCTTCAAATCTGTTTAAATCCAAAGGAATTGTGTCCCTTCACAATTTGCCTCTATCAAAAAATAAGTTACAAATCTTCAAAGCATCTACTGTCTAATTCAAGCATCTTTCATTATTAGCAATGTTGTTTTTTCTTTTGTTTTACCACATCAAAAAATGTTAATATGGTAGCAGATCCAGAGGAAAACAAAAAACACCTAAAGCTAGGAAAGTTGATAGTCTCTTTTTATAACCATTCTTGTGTTGCATCATTCAGATTGATCGGGTCATTTTGTCAACTGTGGCCAGACATAAAAGCAAAACATATCTTGTCTTACCAGAAAAATAATATCCTATGTATTGCTAAGTGTTTTATGAGAGTTTCTCAAAACACTTTTATTTTAAACACATTGAAAAATGTGTAGGAAAAAAACAATGTTACCAACATTCACTATGTCAAAATTGTTAAATATTGTTATCAATCATTCTGAAGACTAGGCTGTGAAAACTGTTGCAATACTGTCATATATTATTAGATAGATTTGTTTTTAAATGGAATGGAATATTAAATACTATTTTATAGTATATTTTATTTTCATGATAATAAAAAAAATAAGTTTCTAGACAAAATTAAGCATTTGTGTGATTTGTACTAATTTTCAAATTTCTCCTCAGTCTGCTATTAATGACTATATCACAATTTGGAAAAAGGGTTGTATCAACCACCTAAGTGCTTTTCTTCTAACTTTCATAATGGTTTTCATTATTATATTTAAAATGTTTTTTATTGTTTTGAGTACTATTATTAGGTCCTCCACATGTCACTTCCTCTGTGATTGACTAGTGATGATTTTCAGCCATACATTATTTCATACACTGACAGAGTTTACCAAAGCTTACTTGAGTGTTTTAAAGGCTATTTCTATAATGTGGAAACTCATATACAAGATCACAAACCCCTTACACTTAATTTCAGTTATAAGTGTCAGTGAATCTTATTCACTGCTTATAAATAAATACCCATGGTCTCACAGTAAGCACACTGCACAGTCTCAAAAGCGCTTCTGTTCAAGCACAAAGAGGTTTCTCAGCAAACAACCAGCACAACTTAACATAAGTGAAATGGAATTTTCCTGTATCATTTCTTACAACTTCAGTCATGTTACTGAAACATGGTTGAGAACATACACACTTGTTTTAAACATGTTAGTCCTGATTTAACACAAGTTTTTTCATGATTAGGAATCACATGTTTTGAACAATATTTTGTTTGTTCTCTGTAAATGCTTCAGAAACATAAAAATATGTAATCAAAAAAACAAGGCAAACTACAAATAATTGTGAAACTTGTGCAATCTGCTTTAATGTATTATTCTTAGCTTTCCTTTTTTGAAACTTTTTTCTTTCTTTTTACTAGATATTTTATTTATGTACATTTCTTTTTTATTATTTTATTAGATATTTTCTTCATTTACATTTCAAATAGTTTTTTTGTTTTTGTTTTTTGTTTTTGTTTTGGTTTTGGTTTTGGTTTTATCGAGACAGGGTTTCTCTGTATAGCGCTGGCTGTCCTGGAACTCACTTT
>NC_034607.1:56455560-56456681 GCF_900095145.1 Mus pahari
GTACTCCATTGTGTAAATGTACCACATTTTCTGTATCCATTCCTCTATTGAGGGACATCTGGGTTCTTTCCAGCTTCTGGCTATTATAAATGGGGTAGCTATGAACATAGTGGAGCATGTGTCCTTTTTGGAACATCTTCTGGGTATATACCTACAAGAGGTATTGCTGGATCTGCCGGTGTACTGTAAAATCTTAAGATACACAGAAATGCTATTTCTAGATAGTTGAAGGCAGATTTTCTTAATCTTGACCTGAAATACTCCTCTATCCATGTTTGACTGTTAATAGCCTGATTCTATTTTTTTCTATTTTTTCATTAAAAAGTAACTTTTCCTAATAGTGTAAGCAATGAAAATATTTATCACCTCCTTCTGTTTGCATGATTCTACCATGGTTGTATATTCTGATTTCTTACTAAGTCTAATCCACTAAACAGTATCTATACTTCATGTCTTTTAAATCAGTAACAAATATTAATGGATTAAGAATCATAGGATTGTCATGAGCATGAAAGCACCATGGTACTAATCACTTAATATATAAAACTTAAGCAGTTTTGAACATAAGACTAACTGGAAGCTTTCCCTTTACTACACGAACAAAATCTGATAATGCCAACAAAGTACTTTATATATCACAGACTTATAAACATTATAATAAAGATAAAGATAGTACCCCAGAACTCCTCAGAATTTTTTGATAATCTATTTATGTCAGCCAAGACCATATTCTCCCCACATTTGTTCTATGATTTTACATCTATAAATATTACATATGCAAAAGGTTGTATATGTATAAGTCAATGGCCTGCTGTTCTAATAAATGATTCTAAACAGTTTTACACATAATTCTGGGCACAGCATTAATTAAACATCAAAGAGAAATCACAAGCATCTCCTCTATGTGATTACCTGAAAGGTAAGATCAAAGCCCTGACTTCGAAGTGAGATACAGCTGGGCAGTGGTGGCACACGCCTTTCATCCCAGCACTTGGGAGGCAGAGGTAGGTGGATTTCTGAATTTGAGGCCAGCCTGGTCTCCAGACTGAGTTCAAAAGAAAAAAAGTGAGATACATCATAAAGGTGAAACGAGTTTCTAAAATAAATTCTTTTTTTTTTTT
>NC_034607.1:56457166-56464172 GCF_900095145.1 Mus pahari
GGGGCAGACATTTCTAAAGCCAAGAACCTAATAAGGATTTTTATAGAGAATAACTCTCTCTCTCTCTCTCTCTCTCTCTCTCTCTCTCTCTCTCTCTCTCTCTCTGTGTGTGTGTGTGTGTGTGTGTGTGTGTGTGTGTGAATGTGAATGTGTGTCTGTGCACTCCCCTGTGTATGTGTGCACACATGTGCATGTGCAAGTCTATGTTTGTATGGGAAGAGTGGGGAGAAGGAATATTTACATTATCATCTTTCATGGATGTTAAGTGTAAAGTACATAAAACTTAAGACAACAGACATCAAACAGGCAAAAATGTGTGGAGGGAACCTTTCGAATTAGCTTACCAGCTTATTGCAAGGTTGGGTACTATTTCTTGACAATGTTTCTAATAAATGTTTTTATAAACTGTAACAGAATTTCTGAAAAATGAAATAAATGTGAGAAGTTACTCACTTCTAGGAATATAACACCTGAGGCAATTTTACTGCCCTGGTAATGGAAGCCTGTCCTGAAGCAAGCAAGGAAGGCCCTGAGATCTCTCCGCTTTGCTCTTCATGAATAACTCCTTTGAACTTCACACTATAAAGGTCACAACCTATTCTGAATCTGGGCTAAGGGATGGCTCTGGCCTACTACCAAGCTGGCTTGTCACAGTCTTAGTAAGAGCACCGTTACCCCATCAGGAGTGCTTCAGAGACAGCGGACAGTGAGTAGTAATGGAGTTTAACTGAAACTCACCTTCAGAAATACTCTTAATCCTCAAAGGTGAACAATATAGCATTGCTTCTACATTGTTTTGTTTGTTTGTTTCCTTTTTACATGCTCACAGAAAGACATCTATAGTAAGAATATTTTAATAAAGCTTGGCACAGGGTTTCTTTCTGCCTTAGACCCTTTATGTTTGAGATGAGAAACACACACACAGCCTTTTATTTTAATATTCCATAAGCAGCTCAGTAGCTGGGCAGCTTCCTAACCTCTAGGCAGTTAGAGTTTACTCTCTATCCCTAACCCTGTTATTATTTCTATGTTCCATCTTGGCTGCTCTTGACCCAATTAAGCAGCCCTCTGGGCGGTGATCTCTTGGCCCCTTTAGAAGGCAGGCGGCTTTGGTTTTCTCTGCTCTACCTCCTTCCAATGGCCACTCTCCTCTCTGCTCTCCTCCGCCTTCCTCCTAAAGCATGGTAGATCTCTTCCTCCCTCTTGGTCCCAAGCCAGAGGAATCTAAACCCTGCCTCTCTCTCTTCTCCCCAGCTATTGCTGCTGCCATTTTTTAATTACCAATCAGAAAATAGAAACAAAAAAACTAGTTAAAGTATATAATAGTAGTGTATTTATACCAATGCAATATACTTTACCCCTTAAATCATTTAGGATGAACATCACCAAAGAAAACAAATTTTATAACTATTTTTTACCTTTTATTTAAGAAAGTATTTTGTAAAAATAATCATCTAGTAAGTATAATCAAAGTACCTACATATATATGTTGGTTAAAGTCATGCTTCCAAAATAAAAAATCTATATATTAAATGGCAAATGCAAAATACAAAGAGAATTAGAAGATTAACTTAAAAAGTGGATGTTTTTAAGTTACTTAAATTGCAAAATGGGCAAGAAAGTCATTTACAAGTTTCTGAATTGATGTTTAGATGTTTTCTATCGATAGTGCATTTTCAATAATTTGAAAATCATAGCATGTGTACTAATTATAAAATGGCTTTGATTCCAGTGGTAGGCACATATAAGTGCATTTATGTCTGCTGTTCATGTTGAAGTCCAGTCCTACAGGACCATGGTCTCATACTTTACCATATTAAAAGACACCATCATCACTGTCACACTAACAGATGACTGCTGGAAAGCTATTAGGCAAGCAGGTACAGTAGAGTTCTCCCTTGATCTTTATCTTTATCTTTATCAACCTATTTTTGTGTGAAACTCTACCAGAGAATGAATACTTAAGATTTGTAGAAAATAAAATCAAGGATATGTAATGTAAAATATTTGCTGTCTATTTACAGAAAAATATCTGTCAATTACAACTGTATACAAATACTTTATCAAGCATTTGCCTGTTATGTACAGAGTATTTAATTCCCAGAATAAGGGAATGAAAAAGAAATGACTTTGATATTTCCTGTAGAATCAAAGGTTATACTATAGGCTCTACCGGGGATAGGAAGGGTACGCATTTTTAAAACATTTAAAAATTTCTTTCCCCTTTCACCTAATAGTGTGTGTTAAAAGAGAAAAGTCTCTTACTGTGCATTTTATACAGATAAAGACACTCATGTTGCAGCCTTATGTCAATCAAAATACAACTCTGCAGTGGGGTATATGGCAATGGGAATGAGATCAGAGAAGGCCTTTAAAAGTAATTGATCTCTACTTTGTATAAAATTACTTTTATATCTCTATTAAATCCACTCTTTCTATAAATACTGTATGTATACATTTCAAAACTTTTTGGTTATAAAATTATTTCTACTTAAGTTTTCCCATAAAATTATAGAAATTGGAACCAAATTATAGGCTCAACAATTGTCAGTCTCGCTCTAAGTGCCATGAAATGACAAATATATTTTGAAAAAGTCTAGACAATAATCATGAAACAAAAGAGACTGAGAGCAAGATATGACTAGTCTTATAGTCTAAATCAAATGCATAAAATACTTAAAAAGATAGGAAAGTCAAAAGATCACCAAGACAACAGTACACACAAGACCAAAGTGTGGTAAACATGAGCATGAAAGTTCAAACAGGCAGCGCTCTAAGGGAATTATAACAGGAGCAGCACCTCTCCTTTTCCTGACTTGTGCTGAAAAGGCACTGTGTAGGCAAAGCAGAGAATGCATTTGATGAGCATGTAGATCCAGTACACTAGAAGCTTGTTCTCATGAAGTTACTCTCATAACTGGCCTTCCAATACCATTTCTCTTTCCTCACCATCTTCACCATCACCGCTTCACCACTTCATCTTCAGCCATTTACTACTCTTATTACATCCCAAGCACTGCTTTCTACCACTTTATATGTATTTTCTAATTAAACTCTTAACACCATAAAGTAGATAATCACTGATTTCAGGAGATTAGTCTGTCTAGAGCACCCAGTTCATTAGCCACTATAATACAGAATATCATTTAAAAAAAGAGCAACATATACACTGACAGTCAGCACTCACGACACCCATGAAGTACTCTCATACTGAGGCAAACAGAAAACTCATACGTTTTACATTTTTTAAAGAAAATCACCAATCAAAATGAAACATCAATTCCACCTAAACAGATTCACATTGGGGAAAAAAAACAGATGTAAAAATTAAAGTAGGCAATAACAAACACATGTATCAATTTGAAGAAATAAATGAAGCCTCTCAATAGAAGATATAAGAACTGTATATAAAAAATTTTTAAAGTAGAAGACATCCCCCCCAAAATTCTTTTATTAGAGTGGACAAAAATATGCCTGAAAGTAGAGATCACCTAGGAAGACCGAGCTGAGAACTATGCTCAGGAAGCAATACATATGACTAGAGACATGGAAAGCACAAAGTTGACAAAACACAGGTTCAATTCAGGGGATTCTAATCCACCTCAATAAATATTAGGCTTCGAAAGGCAAGGCGCATCAGACAGAATTAATTTCTCCATACAGCCTGTTCAAATTCTGTTTGTAGGTTCACTAAAACTTAACAATATTTATAGAAAAAATAATACTTATGTATCTTAGTAAAACTTTGCATCATTTCCAATGACCAAGAGAATTTATTTCAAAAATGAATAATTTTCAACATTTTTTTTCTGTAAATTCAAAGATTGCGAGGATAGGGGAATTACAGTTACTTCTATTAGAAGGAAGCCATGGGGACAGCAGACTGATAGTCAATATTCACTAGCAGAAATTCATGGGAAAAGATACCTCAAGCCAGTGATTTGGGATTCAGGACTTTTGCACAAGCAATTCTCTATCCAGCAGGAAACAGAATACAACTTTTCTTAATGTGTGTGACAATTCAGAATGCTAATAGGAATGCCACTGTGAAAGAACTTACTGAAGTGTGTTATGGGCGTGAGGGAAAGACAATACAATAAAAAGATAATAGAACAACAACAAAAAATGCATCAGTTCAAACATAGGTTAGATAAAATGTGTGCCAAATTTAGGAGCTGGTGCTAAGAAATACAACCAAATGAACTAAAGAACTGACAGTCTCGATCAAATAAAAAAAATGAAATAAAATGTAAGTTCAAAAGCGCAAAGGAAAACTGCAGTCTAAAACCATATGTGTGCTTTCTTATGATTCACATGTGGTCAGTGTATAAGCAACAAAATACCAAATAGTTCATGAAAAGGTTTGAAAAGTTCAGAAGTAAACATAAACACAGACAAATCATAAAGTAAAGAAAAAGAAAGAAAGAAAGAAAGAAAGAAAGAAAGAAAGAAAGAAAGAAAGAAAGAAAGAAAGAAAGAAAGAAAGAAAGAGATGGTTAAAATGCAGGACAGGATGCTCTGACTCAGCAACAACCAGGAGAGTTAAACTAAAGTGGGACCGTGCCCTATTCTCCATGAGATCCGGATTTGTTTGTTTTTTTGTTTTTTTTTTCTAAGTTTACTATACTATATTCAGCTTTGAAAATCCATATGTTTAAGTTCAGAAATTCACTTCATATAAGTACATACACTACTTATGGCTACACAGGGAACTGAAATAGTTCTGAGGAGGCTTCAGTTCTCTCAGAGTTCTCCAATGAGGAACAGTCCTTGCTTCATCAACCATAACCCCTTCTACAATTGAGACATGAACATTTCCCAGGCAGCCACACCTGGCAGTCCAGTGTTGTTTCATTTCCCCATAGTTTTCTCTATTTAACAGTACCACATGAATGGAACAACACAATGACCTTTGAGTTAATTTCACTCATAAAGCACGTGAGGCTCACCTGTGCCATTACACATATCATTGCTGGATATGTTTCCAATTACAAGCTGTGGATGTACTCTAGTTTGATGATTCACTCAGTGAATAATGAATATGCATGTTGTTTGTAGATGTTACCAAGTCAAAAGCAAACATAATAAACCAACAAAAATCACTAAACATTAGTTCTGTGGTTTGGACACAGCTGAAGTGTGCTTCCCCAATGGTTCATATTATAAAAACTTGGCCTTCATTGTGGCAGTGTTGAGGTATAGAACCTTTTGAGGCAACTCCTTAGTGGATTATGTTATGGGTATGGTAACCTTAGTAAAGATTAACGGTGGTCTCCAAGAGTTAGTGAGCTCCCGTGGAGGTGGGTTTTTACAAAGAGATGCTATCTCAGCCTCCAGACTTTTTTCTGAACACTACTGTTTCCAATATGTACTTCATTGTGTTTTAGACACAGCTGGGGTGCTCCTGCCAGGGTGCCAGTACCATCTCTGGAATATCCACAATCATTGATAAATAATTATTTTTCCTTTATAAAGCAGAAGTTTTAAGCAATTTTAGTACTGACATAACTCACAATAAATCAGTTGATTACAGATTCTTAGTTACGATGATGGAGTTAGGAGGAGCAGTTTCACTGTCTCTGGTAATGAAGAATTCTTGGCAGTATATGTACTTTTATTAGCCACTGCTGAAGAGCTTCCCAAAGTGACATCAGTTCCCATTTCCACTAGCAATACATGAGAATTTCAGTTGCACTGTAAATGTACCAACCATCTACTGTCAATTTTAGTTAAATCATTTGAATTGTAAGAGAGAATTTCGGAAAAGCTGTGTGTCAGCAATGATTGATCAAGTAATGAAAAGTGCAATGACATTGAGAAGTTGGGATAGTACATACAGTTCCACAACCTAATTATCATATCTTTGGGTAGTTTGAGTAGCAATTTCTGGGCCATCTCTGTGTCAGAACTAACATAATGGTGGGTTCTGCCTACCCACACACTAAGAATGTCAGCAGATCACAAATGAAGCCTATTAAATAGCTTCCATCATATTGCTATAACCTCTTCTTTTATGTATCCAAGAATATATTTTCAACTTACACATTTCTTTGTTCTGTTAACTTATAAAAACTTACTAGCACTGGTTTCATGTTAGAATCTGGAAAGTGTAGGGTAACTTAAATCTATGCTCCCAGCCTATGGTCACTCAAAATGGCTCTAGAATAAAATATCTCTTAGTACTCTGGTTTTATATTTTTGGGGGGATTTTGGGGTGTGTGTGTGTGTGTGTGTGTGTGATGGCAAAATAAAGGTACTATGACTGCTTGCAGTAGTCCTAATGACAAATGAGGTTGAGCACATTTAGGTATATATATATTTGACATATGTGATAGTTTGTATATGCTTGGTCCAGAGAGTAGCACTATTACGAGATATAGCCTTGTTGGAGTAGCTGTGTCACTGTGGCTATGGGCTTTAATATCCTCATTGTAGCTGCCTGCAAGCCTTATTTTCCTAGCAGTCTTCAGATGAATATGTAGAACTTATCTCCTCCTACACCAAGACTGCCTGGATGCTGCCATGTTCCCACCTTGATGATAATGGACTGAACCTCAGAATCTGTAAGCTGGCCCCAATTAAATGTTGTCCTTGTAAGAGGTGCCTTGGTCATGGTATCTGTTCAAGCATTGAAACCCTGACTAAGAAAACATCTATATATCTTCTTTAGGAAATTGCCTGCTTAGGTCTTTGAATAATTTTGATACTATTTTCCTTATCTCCATATTTCAGGCTATAGAATCCCTTTATTCATGATTTAAGTCTACTATAGTAAGATTGCAAACATTTCCTACTTTTGCCTATTTCTTTTTTTTTGTTTTGTTTTTTTTTTGTTTGTTTTTTTTTGGGGGGGAGGAAAGGGTTTTATTCAGCTTATTCAGCTTATACTTCCACATTGCTGTTCATCACCAAGGAAGTCAGGACTGGAATTTAAGCAGGTCAGGAAGCAGGAGCTGATGCAGAGGCCATGGAGGGATGTTCTTTACTGGCTTGCTTCCCCTGGTTT
>NC_034607.1:56465017-56478224 GCF_900095145.1 Mus pahari
TACATTTCAAATGCTATCCCGAAAGTTTCCCATACCCCTCCCCCCACCTCTGTTCCCCTACCCACCCACTCCCACTACTTGGCCCAGGCCTTGCCTTGTTTTTGCCTATTTCTTAATGATTCTCTGAAATCCACTTGTACCATTTTAATGAATCTGAACTATTTTTTTCTGCATAATGTTATTTTTACACATAAATGTTAGTAACAATTTAAGACCATGTGATTTCCAAAGATTTTAGTTCTCTCAAACATTTTTCTGATATGTATTTTCTGAAATAATCATAGTAATTTCACCACTGTGTTAGAATTTGGGACTTTAGGTTATTTTAAGAATTTTTTTTTTCTGGGCATCATAGTACCAACAGAAATTTCATAAATCTTTAACTCAGGATTGGAGAAATGACTCAGTAATTTAAATGTTTTCAATGAAGGCATGAGGATTTAATTTCATTCCTAACATCCATCTAAAAAAATTCAGTGTGGGGCTTTGGAGAGGGATCAGAAGTCAAGCATGTGTAGTATTTTTGTACAGAACCTGAGTTTGATAGCCAGCACTCACATCAGGCAGATCACATATTCCTGCATCTCCAGTTCCAGGGGACTGAACACCATTGGCCTCCATAATACTTACATATAGATACACATACCAGCACAGATACTCACATACATACATACATAGAATTATAAAAAACAAATAACCCTGCCACCCTCTCCTCCCCCCAAAAAATAAACATCTGGGGATACTGAGCATCCTGTTCCTCTAACTCAGGACTTGGAAGATGTAAACATGAGAATTCTGTGGGCCCCTTGACTAGGCACCCTAGCCAACCAATGAGCTATATATAGTCTCAGTGTGAGACCCTGTCTCGAAAATTATGGTGGAGAAGTAACTTCAGAAGACAATCCTTCATCACTGTCTTGTCTCCACACAAATGAGGACACATATACACACATATTACACACACACACTCACTCACTTATACACACACTCTCTCTCTCTTTCTCTCTCTCTCTCTCTCTCTCTCTCTCTCTCTCACACACACACACACACACACACACACACACACACGTACACAGCTATAAATTTTATGTGCATTGATTAATATTTGAAGAAAGATATTTACATGCATGCTTTGTGATGTAGAGACAGAAGAAACTTCACTTACTTGGTGGTTTCAGATTAGTTCGTCGAGTGGCAACAAAGCTTTGGCATTGTTTTCCCCAGTTTAATCTCAGCCATAGATGCTTTCTTACAAGGACATGTATGAATGGGGAATTCCTTATAACAAGCAGCACAGGGGAACAGGCTTTCTGAAGTACATTCTTGATAATACATTTAATAGTAGGAGATTCTTGCAATGACTATGGATAATCCCTCAGCAGATCACTTTTCCTGCGTTCACTCCTTTCTGAAGTTCTCTTTATTAAACCACACACCCCATTTAAAGTAGGTTTTACATGTGGTAACATATCCTTTGCACTTAAAGATGAAAGAACTGGAAAACGGGCCAGAATATTACTATTGTCTATGCTCCAATTTTCCAGAAAATAGATTATCTGATATCCTAGGAATGTGAGTTAATGGGAAGACTATAATAATTAAAATAGCTTTCACAATACAAGTTAGTAAAAGGAAAAGGTGCAACACACTTTTTTTTTTTTATTGACACCATTCCTTCAACTTTAGTTTTAATTTAAAAAGCCCACTAAAGATGCTTGCCCAAGTGACAAATGTTCTGAAATATATGGAGTAATCTTGCAGAATTTTTAGCTACTTTTACTTATATCACTGCATCCAGAAGGGAAAAAAAATAGATTAAATGCATTTGTTTATAATCCTTCAGGCTAACAGCCTAGCACACGAGCTAAGAGAAAGTAGGGTGGAATTTAGAAACCACTTGGTTTCCCTGCATCGTCATGAGGATGGCTGACCAAATCAGTCCACAGAAAAAATGGAAGGAAGAGAAGAAGAAGCAAAGAGAAAAAGGCAACCTGATTTGGTTTCTGCTCACAAAAATCTCCTCGACACGCTTGTCATTCCTTATGAGCTGACAGCTGAATCCAGTGCTGTTAACACACACTGATGCATGACCAAAGTGAGCAGTGACTATTGGTGCTTGCCCACCAAAGTTCTCTATTATGGTAAATGTTTTAAAATGCCTATAACACAGCATGCATCTCTCTGTGTGTATGTGTGTATATACTAAAGTAGACATGAGCATTATCTCTATTTTTAGAAGATAAACTGAATGTAACAGAAGGTAAATAACCTGTCCAAGGGCACACATACACCACATAGAACAGGTTAAAACCAAACACAAATTAAAACCAAATATTCAATCCTCAAAGCCTTCCTTTAGCTACGAACAATAGGATTTTAAAATGTTAACTCTCTTATCAGTTAGCATACAGTAGGCATATAAAAAATGTGAATTGGTACATTAGTGAGTTTGAAGGATTCAAGACAAGATTCATGCTCATAAGAAGCACAGCTCACTGTAACCAGCAAAATTCTTATTATGAAAATAATCTTTCAGGGTCTGAAAGAAATGGGGGAGGACCTCATGAAGAATAAAAAGGTAAAATGAAACTCAGTAGAAGGCTTAATGAAAAAGAAATTTAATATGCGTCGCCTCCTCTCCAATTCCTTTTGTGTTAGGATACTCATGTAGAAACAACCAAGTTTATTTTCTAATAGATTTTCTTCTCCACATGACTAAGAAACTCTGCATGCTTCTTTATTGAGACTAGAATAGATGACAGGGGACTATAAAAAGGATGGATTACTAGCGAAGGCAGATGAGTCAATGTAGCATATGGCATTCAATGGAATAGATATCTTTAGACATTATCAACAAGCTTATAGGTACACCATGAAGTAAAATTTAACAAGTTCTTAAATTGAAAGAATAACCACATTTTTTTGCCACTAAGAATTACATGAACTAAGCTTTTTCTGAAGATTTCTAAAATACCACATATGAGAAAAATAAATATGGTTACCTAAGAACAGACTGAAAAGGAGACATTATTCTACATAAAGTATTTTAACATTCATAAGGAGAGATTCATTAATGAGAAAGGTGAATTATGGCCATGGAAGAAAAATAGTTAACTTTTAATTGTTTGTAAGAGAAAATAATCACTGACTAGTTAGATTGGAAGACGCAGTTCCATCCTGCCTGTAGATGGGTGAAAACAGAAAGCTTGATAGCCTGTGCTGGGTTCACATTCATAGCCTCACACTAGAGGGCAACTGCCCCAGGGCTTTACAGCAGCTACAAATTAGGGTATTGTTTATTCTGCTTAGTTTTATGAGTTAAGAAATTATGTAAATTAACAAACATAACGATAAATGCACCTTCAAATTTATATTTATATCATCTGAACCTTTTATACATCCCCCTCACTAGCCAGTGACTATCACATGTTTCAGTCATTAAATGTTCTGTGAATCAGGATCGAATTCCCAACCATAATCTTTTTTATTCTATTTCCAGGCTACTGCTCAAACTTTCTATAAAATCCACTTTAAAATATTCACAGCACATTGCAAAATAATTTCCATTTCTGATAAAAATGCAGTGTAAGTACAATGTGAACAAATTTTAGCTTCCAGATGGTAAAGTTTACTTGATAGCCCATCTTGCCATCCTTCATTATTTCTGTTACACATTATTTACTAAATACTTTATTTTACCCTTGAAATGCTATGGACCAGATGGGTCAATCACTTTAGTTCTGACCTATACCACCAGCTCTTACACAACCTTTCTTTGTTCTTTCAGTGGCAACTTATTCACTGAAAAGAAGAAAGGTTTATAAATATGTTAAAGAAGGGAACCCTAAATATTTCCCCAAATTTATGGTATAATATGTGTGTGAGTACATGTGTGTGAGTTCCTGTATGCAAACTCTTGAGTTAAAATGTGTGGGTGCATTCAAATGCATGGGTTCATGTAAGTGCATGGGTGCACGTAAGTGTGTAGGTCATGCAAGTAGATGGGTACATGCAAGTGTGTGGGTGCATGCAAGTGCATGAATGATGCAAGTGCATGGGTACATGCAAGCATGTGGAAGAAGCCAGTGTATGGGTGCATGTAAGTGTGTGGGAGAAGCCAGTGCATGGGTGCATTCAAGTGAGTGGGTAATGCAAGTGCATAGGTACATGAAAGTATGTGGCTGTGTACAAGCATATGTGGAGGCCAGAGGGAAAAATCTGGTGTTATTCTTCACATATCACCACTTTTGTTTGTTTGTTTGAGACATGGTCTCTTTTGGATTGTAGAACTCAGTGAGTAGCCTAAACGGGTGAGTCTCAGGGAACTTCCTATTTCTGCTCCCTAGCAGTATGATTAGAAGTCAGTGAAACCATGTACAACTACTTTTTTAATTAGATATTTTCTTCATGTACATTTCAAATGCTATCCTGAAAGTCCCTTATACCCTCCCCCTGCCCTGCTCCCCAACCCACCCACTCCCGCTTCCTGGCCCTGGCATTCCCCTGTACTGGGGTATATAATCTTCATAAGACCAAGGGCCTCTCCTCCCATTGATGGCCAACTAGGCCATCCTATGCTACATATGCAGCTAGAGACACAGCTGGGGGTTTTGTTTAGGTGCAAAGCTGAAGCAATCAATCAATATGTCAGTAAATACTAATTTGGGAGAGAGCTGCATTGCTGAAGGAGTTGATTAAAGGGTGAAAACTGAAAAATAACTTGTCAAATGGGAAACTATCCTAGAAGTCATTTATTTCCATGTTCTGGTTTTTATTGTACCCAAGAAGCCCCCATCTCCACCCACCATATGCTCAGACCACAGTAGATTACGAGATAATAACATTACTGTCTAAGCTGTCCCTGTAGCTTTGCAAATTTTCTTTATTTAGCTGGTATTTTAATTCCTTTATAATTTCTATTTTCTTACTGTAGTTACATACTTAAAGAATACCCACTTCCATCGTAAATATTTACACTAATAAAACCCAGTGAACAAGGTTTTAATATTCTTTTACTTCCCATGCTATCTGTGACAGCTACATTCTAAGCACCATTTTCCACAGCCATTCAAGCCAAACTGTTAGTTATCTGCTCACAGATAAAGAAATTCAGGTAGAAGTCAAAGAACCCGATTACTCTCTTAGTTAAATCAGAGCACTCTCATGCAAAAGCCTGTGCTCTTATACCTAGTGGTATGTTGCTTAATGAAAGAATATGGTCTAAGAAATTCATCACTAGGAAATAATGTTGTGCAAACATAAGAGTGTGCTTACATAGAACAAGGACAGTCCGTCACTAAGCAACATACTCTCACGGGAATGCTATTGTACAAGAAGTTTATTATTGACCAAAACAATATTATGCAGCATATGAATACTCTCTCTAATAAATGCACATATATACATTCACAAACAACTATTTTGAAGCTAGCTCCCAGAATCATGTTACCTACTGTACCTCAAAAAATTATTTATTTTAAAAATAGAGAAATAGAAAGATAACCCATACTTAAGCTTCTCTTACACTTAATAATTGAAGTAAGACTTCAAGTTTGTAAAAGCAGTTGCCACCAAGGAACTAAGGACATGTGTTCAATTGCTGGTAAAAGGACAGAGTCAACTTCAACAGTAAAAGGAAAAAAACCCAAAATACTTGTTCTCTAACTTGCAGAAGCATGTTATTATGTGCTTCACAAAATTAATAAATAAAATATGAAGGTTTTTAAAAACCCTTTCTGTGAAAGAACGATAGAGACGACAGGTACACCAAAATGTGAAGGCACTGATATAAGTTTTTATCCATTCCACAACAACTCTCATCATAGTCAGACAAATGGCATTTAAAATGTCATTTTCATAAGACAAAATTCTGATCTAAATTCGGTTCACTGATTGAGACTGCATTAGTCCTATGTCATGAATCCAAGAAATGGTCAATAACACGAACAGATAATTAAATTGCAGATGATATAAATTGTATAATGTAGCTTACAAGTAAGTTCTTTAAAGTATAATTCAAAATTGGGATTAAGATTATATGTAAAAATAATGACTGCAAACTTACCTGTATGAGAACTACAGAAAACACAGGACACAGAGTAATAGGAACCTATTTGATAATAAATATAATGGTGATGTGTCTTGTGGAGCCTTCCCTTTCTTTCTTCAAAATTCATTCTCAACAAGGTTTTCAGTTTTAAATATGCCATTCACTCAGGCTTGAAGAAAATGTTTGCACTCAGTTTGGGAGACATATAGGGAAACAATCTTAAATATAAAACATTATTTTATCAAAGAAATGCATGGATGGAAACATTCATACTGGAGTCAACATATCGATCAATGCATGAATTAGTATTAATTTGGGAGAGACATGTGTTGCTTCAAAAATTGATTAAAATGTGCAAACTGAAAAATAATGACTGGCCAAGCTAGAAAGAGTCACAAAGGTCATTTAAGCCAATCTTCTTGATTGTCAGATGAAGTCATTGAAAAAGTAAGAGTGGCTACCCCAAAGACACATAGTGAACCAGTTGACAGAGATGAAGTAAAAGGTCAGAGGATCTGAACATGGGAGAACTACATTTGAAAATGTGAGAATATTAGATGTCAATGACCTTTTAATAAGTGCAACATCCAAAACAGTGGCTCACTCTTCATTCAAACAAACATGCAACAGACAAGTCTGTTCTCTCTGATGCTAGCAAGCACAGAAGTACAGAGCAATAATTCTTGTACGACTAAGAAAAGGATTTACCTACTATAGAACCTGCTTGCTTTGATCTCTACTTGCTTCATAAAAATTCAGATTATTTTGGAATATATATATATATATATATATATATATATATATATATATATGAGACTAGGGTCTTGAAATGCCAAACATTGGTAAATAAGTGGAAGAAAGACTTGGGTATGTGGAATATGTATGAGTTTACTAATGAATAGGGAACATATTCTGTCAGGAGGTGTCTTAGAAATACTGAGCTGTGGCTAAAATGAAGATGTGGGAAAAGCACTCACTACTGTGGAAAGATGATGAATGGGATGTCAGCTGGGACAGGGCCTGGATACTTTTAATCACTATTTTGTTGTACAATGATAAGCATGGATATATGCTTCCTGAATAATATTCATATGAAAGAAATTGTCAACTCACATTGTCTTCTCAAATATGCATAGACAGAATCAGAGCCAATATGAGAATTGGAGAAGGTGGGCTTAAGTTTCCCTTTCAAACAAATCAAATATTTTTGGGGAAGCAAAAGTTATTTTCAACCCAGAAAAACAAATTGAAAGCATATGTTACCATGTCTTAAACACTGCCAGTGCAGTGGAGA
Source organism: Mus pahari (assembly GCF_900095145.1). NCBI lineage: Eukaryota > Metazoa > Chordata > Mammalia > Rodentia > Muridae > Mus > Mus pahari. Next base: position 56,472,361 of record NC_034607.1, read on the forward strand.
AAATGTGAAAAGTCTCTACAGTATAAATCAAGAAAACTTGACTTCAAAGTCCACAAATCTTGTTTTATGGAATACATTCAAATGTGGACAGCTGGATTCAGCCTGACCTAGGACTGCCTAGTCCATACTTTCTCCTTTTCTAGATTTCTTGCTACTAGATGAAATTCACAGTGGAAACCTACAGTATACAGACTCCTTCCACATCAAGATCGTTCACACGATCCAGGTCCCGCTTACTCACGAGTGGGAAGTGATGCAGTGAGTCAGAGCAGTCTCTCCTTGTCAGAATTTTACTCTCTAGGTTGCACTTAAGGACTGAAATTCGTCAATGAACATTTATTTCCTATTATATTGTCCCTGAAGCTTAAAAGTTATAAGGTACTGGAATTAAGACAGTCAATATATTGGTAATAGCAAACCATTATAATTACTATAAGTTTTCTTGATTTGATTTCATAATCAAATGTTCTCAGGGCATTGTTTTCAAATCTTCAATATTTAAAATGAAAATAATTTCATTCATATGACTTAAATAATCTGTACTTTTCTGAAGAGCTTAACACATAATAGACAAACAGTCTTAAATGTCATGAGGATTTCTAAATTTGGAAATGGAAGGGAACAAAAAGAGAAGAGTCAAGGGTAAAAGTTCTCTAGAAAAGCCACTATGCCCCAGAAATGGAAACAGGGTTAGTATCAGCAGTAGCCACCAGACTATGTACCAAAGTCTTTTGAATCAAAAATCAGTTCAATTGCCTTTGAAAATTCACATAGCACCTTAAGCCTCCTCATGTAAGCCTACCCAGTGTTAGTGCTAACATTTTCAATTACTATGGAGTCCACAAACCTCAGTAAGTTTAACAGTGAAGTGCTGTTCGTAAATAATTGTCAGTTACTAAATATTACACATACATATAAAAAAGAAGTAATATCAACCTTTTAGCTGATCAAAAATTAAGATCTCTTATAATAACTAGAATATCACTACCAATAGGAAAATAAAATGTAGGAGCCATTTCTCATGTAGTATTCAAGAAATATATTTCACACTTGAATATCTTTTACATTAATGCAGTTGTCAAAACGATTTGCACGTGCTTACTAGCAGATCATGTTTTAATATGGTAGAGATATTGGTCCATATTCACTCCTTCCCATGCTTAATTCTAATAGGTTTCCAAAAATATAACTTGGGCTGAACATAGTATAGAAAAATGCTACTAAGGTTGTAATGCCCTAAAGATATGCATTTAGACTTATTACATTTTGTCACATATTTGACTGTGATAATAATGACACTATACATAAGACACTTAAAAGAGCAGTCTCTAGTACAGTGAGACTGATGACAGAAAAATATTTTGCCATCCTGTAAGTGAGTCAATGATATCCAAAGTATTTTATAAGCTTCTGCACAATGCCAAAAAAGCTCCAACTATAATGTGAACCCTTTCAAAGCAAAGATCTTCTTCAGTACTTAAAGCATGCTGTCAACTGGTTAAATATTTTTTTTTTTTTGAGAATTGAGCAAATGAGATTTTCATAAGTTAGATTTAATTTTGTAAATATATTAGGTACTTAGTAAATGCATATAAATTATTTTATATTTATGTATTATTCATATTCCTATGTTTTATGTGTTGAAGTTCTGGTCTCAAGTTGATCTGTGTATCAGGAACTGGCTGCATCTTGTACCTGGTCAGACTTAAAAAAAAATAAATTAGAATGAACACAGCTTTTTCTTGTGAATTAACAGATTTTACTTAATCTGGCATCAGTGACTTAAGATAGAGTATGAGCTCTGTCTCAAAAACTCTCTGTTTAATTTTCAACACCAAGGCTAGAGGAGGAGCTTTGACAGACCCTCTGTTCCACACTCAGGCTTGCATCAGAAATAGTAGGTGTTCTTAGCGTGGTGCCCCTCAAATATCTCCTTCAGAGGGCTGATTGCAATCCCTCCTGCTCCTTCATCTTATTCATACACAGCCCTTGCCACGTTCTGATATCAGGTACCTTATGAAATGGTCCTATTTCATTATCACTGTCCTCCCTGCCAGAGCTTAACCATAAATGCAGAGCTTCATTTTACAGGGCTCTGTCCTAAGCACCTATGACATTATTCAGCTTAGTCCAAGAGCTAAGAAATACTTTCCCAAAGAATATTTAATTTAGTCCTTATATTCCCAGAAGTTCCTAACATGATTACTATTTATACATAAAATAGTAAGGTGAAAAAAGTGAGATGACAGAATTATTTCTGGAAAAAGATAAAAGGATCCAAGAAATGGACTCACACTTGAGAAGTGAATGGATCCTGATACAGGATTAAAAATAGTCATAATAAGACACTCTTTCCTTTGAGGGATTTTAATTTCTTGGTTAATTTGAAAACTATAAAATTTTAATTTTCAAAAATTTTGTACCTGATTCAGTAATTTTAGTTTTCTTTTGTAATTTTTAGATCATTTATTAAATGTAACCAATGATCATTATTTATGAAATTCAAGAAATAAGAGAAACCATAGTTTTGCTATTATCTATTGTTTAATTATATTCAATGTTTCTATTTCCATGGCACAGCCAAGTTCAGATTCTGATCCTTGTTAGGCCAGGCATAAGTTACAGCTCAATAAGAAACAGAGGTCAAGAGATGCTTGCTGGGACACAGAGCTTACAGTAGGAGAGCTCAGCAAAATCAACAGCAAATGCAAAGAGAAATAAATGATAGTAACGCCTTCCCAATCTGAGGTTCCATCCTTTTCATGCTTTGTTTTGCATAGTTTCTTGCCTGAATGAATGCTTTGTGTAGTAAACAAAGTGGAGCTCAAATCAAGTTTACCACGTCCATATGGCCCCAAGCCCACAAGCTAGTTCATTGTGGATTCAGGAAAATAAGGAGTAAGTCATCTTCCTAGAACAGACAATTGTGTTGCTGAAACTTTAAATGAACAAAGAGTTCAAAGGCAAACCACAACAAAACAAAAAAATAAAAACTTAGAGTATCATCTCTTTGGTGTCTTTCCAAAGCATCCATTTGACAAAGTAGCTCTTGCAAGTCTTTTATCTGCAAAGTTGATTTCATTATTGCACTATACTGTACATAAGATTTAAAAAAAACTCCACACATTTATTAAAACTGTAATGAATGAATCACTTAGGCTTTGATCTTGTATAATAGTTTTAGTGAGCTCTCCTGAAGAGAGATCAATTAAGCATTTTTTTCAAATAATGCTCTCAGACAAAGCATTTGTAGTTTACTTTATTAAAATTTAAGCACAGAACCTATTATAAAAAATAAATTCTCCACTGTTCAAGCTTTTTTTCTGTCAACATAGAGTACAGGCCTGTTTCATGCCTGATATTAAACACTAAAATTTTGTATTTAATAATGACATTGTTTCGGGACATTCACCCCACAAATATGCCACTTCATAATGAAACCAACTCCTCCTGACCTGCTTTCCTGAAGAAGATAACACACCCCATGAAAGATATATGAAATTGGAATTGAACAGGTCACCTGACCCTCAAGTGAGAGCTGCTCTCCTTAACACTGGAGAAAGGGGTTTCTCAAACTTACTTCTATGAGAAAGGTCACAGACAAACTTCTGAACCAAAGAAGCTGTTTCCCTGAAGTTTGATATTAAAAGGCAGTGGTTCTCAACCTGTAAAGAGTTAAGACAATAGGAAAACAATGATATTTGCATATGATTGATAACAATGACAAAATGACAGTTATAAAGCAAGAAAGAAAATCATATTGTGGTTGGATGCACCACAATGGAAGGACCTCAGGACTGGGAAGGTTGAGAACCGCTGCTTTAGAGTCCTATCTTCTGTGTCCTTTCTCCACAGCTATCTATTCATCACCAAATAGACCATAAAACTACACAGGTTTTCAAGTCTTCTAAAGCCTTCTGTGTCTTGAAAGGCTTGTGTTAAATCGATATGTGTGCTTTTTCTCTTGTTAATTTATTTTTCAGGAGTCTCAGAACCCAGGAGAGGTAAAGGCTTTTTCTTCCTATGCAGAATTTCTAATATGTTCTGATAAAATAGAGACTAAGTTCTGTATTTTATGACACAATTACTTCTATTATTAAGGTGATATGCTTCTAGGAAGGACACTTTTCATCAACTGACAACAATTTCCTAGAATACCGAATCATCCTCCTCACATAGTTATGAATTTGTTAAAGTGAGTTTCTAAAAAACACTTTCATTTTCCAGGTCCTGTAAGGGGCTTTGTTGGGAATCTGAAGGTATCTTCAACTTACACATAAAAGGAAGTAATAAGCAAATCAGGCCAGAAAGAGGACAGAAAGAGACCAAAGGGAGATGCGTCATCGGAACTATTACATCATATGTGCAAATGATAATGTATGACTTCTGAGGTGGTATTTCCTTTGATACCTAAAAATGGAATGATGAAATTTGAACAGAGCCCATGTCTTTGTTATATCTCTGAACCTACTTCTGTGACATGAAAAAGTCTTTTAACTTTTCCAAACAGAAGTATCTTTGTTTCAAAAGAGAACCTGCTGTAGTGGGTAGATACTCTTCTTAGATTCATAAAACTATAAAAATCTATTATTTCTATAACTTGGATTTCAATTGTGTTTTCACTACTCAGTAAATTCTTTTTGATTTTCATGCAAATCTGTATTCAGGTTATTGCTAAACTGCTGTCTTCAAATGAAAGCACCATAGAAGGAGAGGCAGAAGAAGAGGGCAGAGAAGGGGCAGAGTGGAGAGGTGAAGGGAGAAGGGCAAAGGAGGAGGGGCAGAGGAGCAGGGCAAAGGGGGCAGAGGAGGAGAGCAGAGGATGGGGGGCAGAGGAGGAGGGCAGAAGAGGAAAAGGAGGAGAGCAGAGGATGGGGGAGGCAGAGGAAGAGGCAGAGGAGAGCAGAGGATGGGGAGCAGAGCAGAGGAGGAGGGCAGAGGAGGAGAAGCAAAGGAGGAAGGTCTGCATTTCCACTTCTTCCCTTTACCCCCAGGATACCTGCACTGACATCTGATCATCTATAATGTGCAGGCTTTGAAACAAAACCAACAAATGTTGAGCATCTGGAAATATCTAACTATGAATTCCGAAAGCAGTGCAATTTAGTCAGTGAAAAAATATTCGTAACATAAATCCTTGTTTCCAGCACAAGTCATTCAAAATGAATCAAAAATTGCTTCCTTCTTTTTAATGTTTCTCAGTATATGTTTGGATACTTAGAAATTAGTTTCATGAAGGTAATTTGTACATAGTTTCATGAATTTGGAATGAAAACACCTGGCTATCATTTCTACCTACTCACCTATAAGTGCTGATATAAACTCATTTTCATAGAAAGGCTTGACAATGACCGAAGGACTCACTTCTCCTACTGCAAAGAACATTTTTTTTCCTGAAAAAATAACTGTATTGGGATTAAAATGGAAAATGAGCTTGGTAAGCATAAAAACATATCAAAGAAGGACAAAATACTAAGATATACTCGTTTTAGACTATATTAAATGGGATACAGAGCTAAACAAAGAATTCTCAACTGAGGAGTACCGAAGGGCTGAGAAGCACTTGAAAAAATGTTCAACATCCTTAATCATCAGGGAAATGCAAATCAAAACAACCCTGAGATTTCACCTCACACCAGTCAAAATGGCTAAGATCAAAATTTCAGGGGACAGCAGATGCTGGCGAGGTTGTGGAGAAAGAGGAACACTCCTCCTTTGCTGGTGGGATTGCAAGCTTGTACAACCACTCTGGAATCAGTCTGGTGGTTCCTCAGAACACTGGACATAGTACTACCAGAAGATCCAGCAATACCTCATCTAAGTATATACCCAGAAGATGTTCCAACTGGTAATAAGGACACATG
>NC_034607.1:56479339-56517385 GCF_900095145.1 Mus pahari
GTGTGTGTATGTGTGTGTATATGTGTATGTATGTGTGTGTATGTGTGTATGTATGTGTGTGTATGTGTATGTATGTGTATGTATGTGTGTGTATGTGTGTGTATGTGTGTGTGTATATTTGTGTGTGTGCGTGTGCATTTGCGTGTGCATGTGCGTGTGCGTGTGCGTGTGTGTGTGTGTGTGTGTGTGTGTATGCTTTACTCTAGATGCTTAAAAATACCACAAAATTTAATTTGGTAGATTCACTTCTATCATTTTTCTTTTCCTTTGATTGCTCAAACCTGATACATTATACAGATCACATAGTCCCATCATTAAAAGAAATTTTCATTTTATTTTATGTATTAAAAGAAATTTTCATTTTATTTTATGTATATAAGTGTCTTTCTAACACATGTGTCTGTGTATCATGGGGCATACCTGTTATTTTGAAGACCAATAGGTGTCAGATCCCCTAAAACTAGAGTTACAGAGAGTTGTATACATCCTGATGTGGGTTCTGGGAATCAAACGTGGGTCCTCTGGTATTAGACACTCCAGCCCCCAAATTAACTCTGGATAAATATTTGCAATGATAAAAACCATTCTATTATTTTATCATATTAAATATGTACTAAAATATTTATATGTATAAAAAGATTTTCTTTAATTTAGTAGTAATATTTGATCCATTTGCTATAAGAGGTCACATAGATTTATTATTAGGTTTTTTAGGTAAATTAGAAGAAAGTTTGAGATATACAGTTAATGAAACCAAGATCTAATAAAGAAGAACATGTAGATTGGAAGAAAATTCTAGCACCAATCAGTTAACTATGTTAGTGAATATCTTCAGTTACCATATTTACAGATTAAACACACACGTATATCCATCTGAATAAATGAAACAAGATTAGCATTTTTTCTCCATGATTTTGTGACTTCTGTGGCTACCTAAGTTGTGCATAATCCAGAAGGCCTCACATCTGTTATACTTTAGAGGAAGAAATAAGTGTCATTTGGCTTTAGAGATAAAAACGTTCCATGGCAAATGCACACTAGGAAACTGGAAAGCGAACAGGGAAATCGGCTTATACGCACTGGTTAATCAATATAAATGAGCTATCTCAAAGTCTAGACATCATGGTGTGGCTTAAGAGGAGCAGGAAGTGTTTGGCTTGGTCACCCATTTGCAACTTGCAGTGGAAATTAGCATTATCAGTTTCCATTATGCAGACACACATGCTGATAAGCTAAAGAGCCAATTAAGTAATTATTGATAACATAAATATACATAAAGGAAATAAGGAAATTCTGTCAAGCATTTGGAACTTCTCACATATTTCAGAATTTTCATTTTGGTAAGCAGATATTGCAAGAATAATATGCCTTATTACAAAATCAACTTGAACATATTCTGCCCACTCAACTATCTCTGTTTTAAGACATGGATAGATTTCAATGGCAGAAACATAAAAGGGGTATAAATTAGCTGCTGAGGGAAACTGTCCACCAGGTTCCAAACCCTGAATTTCATTAGTAATCTTTAACTAATTATTGAGAGGATGAACAACCTGACAAGTATGTACAAGCAGAGTTCAGTTTAATTTGTGCAGTGGTTTTGCACAGGATAGGCAAGTGTGTTATATTCTAGACCCAAGTATTTTTTTTTTAAAAAATCCAAATTATACAGGATTTAAACTCCAAAATTCTCCCTTATGTCATGCTTCAGAATACATTCTGCAAAGTTCATGTCATGTTCTGTTCTGACAACATGAACATTCTTTCTAAAACAATTTGTTCAGTTCAACACAATGATAAAAATCCTAGAGAATCACAGACTGGGTATCATCTGAAATGGACAGTGGCTGGTATTTAAAAGGCGCCTAACAGAAGACCTCGCTAGGTAAGGATTGCACTTGTATATTATATTTTTGCAATAATTTGCATAGATCATTTTATAGTCAATTCACTGATATTCATAAGTTATTTACCTCCTTCACCAAAATTAATGCATATATCTTTGATTATGCTCATGAATATATTTTTTAAATTATGGTAATTTATATATGTATTTATATTAGGTAATGAGTCATCAGACACATTCTATCACATTTATTTAGCCAAGCCCAATATGCAACAAGTATCAGTGTTATATATTTACAAATTTTCTCTAATACTTTGAAAATATAAAAGAGAAAAGTTTCTGGAGGCACTTCTTTAAAGGATACACATTTTCATATTCACAAACCAACAGTCCCTCAAAAGCATTATAACAATTACATTCTGTCCAACTATATGCAAAAGTCCAAGAAAGTCATTATTTCCACAACTCTGCCCAAATTGAGTGTGATGGTGATCTTTGTAATTGCTACCAGCTATACAGGGTTTAGTTCCTTTCTTTAGTAGGCATTTCTTCCCTTCCTGAGGTTAAGCTTCTCTTTATATGTCCATGAATTGTTGGATTTCTCTTTAAACAACTTTTTTGATCTACTTGACCTTAGCTTTTAATAGTCTATCTTCATAATGTCTTGCAATTAATTAGATTACTGGCATTTATTGAGATACCTACTGTGAGACAAGCCTGTTAGTTAGAAGGTATAAGTGTTACTCTGAAGACATAGACGCAATTGAAAAAAAAATAGGAGAGACAATCAATTATTGTAACAACTGCATTGAACCTAAGAACTCCAACTGTACAAAGCGACAAAGGTTCTTCTGAAGTGGGAATGACCAGGAAGGGGTTTCTGGATGAATTTCACATAGAGAGCATAATAGATGTGTGATTGGTAAAATTTCATTCAACAGAGATTACATAGAAATCATGAAGTTTGGAAAGAAAAGGACTAAGGAAGTCCCTAAGACATGAAGGCAAATACTGCTCATATCATCAAAAGTGACTGGCTTAGATCACAAGGTTTTAGATGGGAGAAAACTGTCCAGAAAGAGACTGGGCAGATACAGAAACCATTTATAAAAGTGTTTACCTGACATTCTTATGAACTGATGCTTTTGCTTTAACTAATGGAAAGGGTCATTTCAACATTGGAGGAACAGCTTTGGCAGATGGATAAGGAATTGTAAGATTAGGAAAATAATAAGAAGGCTACAACACACTTGATGGTCAAGAATGAGAGCCTAAGATTACACTGCATCAATGCAATCGAGTGAAGTTGTTCACTAAGAGCACAAGACTAGCTTCCTATCAGTACTTCCAATCAGCTTCTCCCATCATTACTCATCTCTGTGATAGCACTTACTGCTTTGTATGAAGCCATGGTTCAGCCAGCCCACTCCATCAGAAAGGGACTTCAATTCCTGGCTGCATCAAAACAAACTGTTCCACCCAGAATAAACCTAAACCATGTTGTATCTTCACTTTCTTTGCATTCTCATTTGTGCCAAAACAAAACACAGAATTTGCTAATTGAGTGTGTATACTACTCAGCTTCTATAAACTCTAATAGCTTAGTGCAAACAGTTTTCTTTTCATGTTGAAAAATCCAATGATTTGGATAATTTAAAATAACAGTGTCCTCAATAGGAGTAGAAACAACTCATTAACTAATTTTTAAAGGACCCCTTCTTCTCATAACGGTACTTGCATTTTGCAAAAACTAAGCCCTATTCTTCTACTATTAGTAATAAATCTTTAATAATACACCTAGAGGGCTGATACATACCCTTGTCAATCTCCCTACACTATGAATATTAGTGGATTTTGCTCATATTTTTGATACTTCGCCTTTTTAGACTTGTATTGGTTTTCAATGCTTAATGTTTGCTTCCAAACACCCTGCCTTCTGTTGCTAGGAGCACAAAAGTGAACAATGTCTAGGGGCTAAAATTTCACCTCCTTGGATATAATTGCATTTTAACAAAGAGTTTTGAATTGTAAACAATGAAATAATAGAAGGATCAAAGGCAAGGATACACTTTAAATCATTTGGGCAAAGAAATCAAGACTATGACAAGCTATCCAGAAATGGTTTTATTGAATACTTTGCTTTTTTATTTATTTCTTTTGTTTTTAACTCAAAACAATTTTTCATCCTTCTCATTTTTCCTTTTTCCAGGAAGAATTTATACCAGTGACAAAGCCCCTTTCACCCAGTTGTTTCCCAGAAGAATAATGGCAAAGCCTATAAAAGGGGTGAAATATGAGAGATGGCCCTTAAATGGTGCTGCAGTGTGCTATGGCAGAAGCAGGTGCCTACTGAGTCTCAGCATGGGGGACATGTTGGAGGTGCACAGTAAGCAGGCTCAGTGTGGAGGACACATTAAAGGAGGAGCAAGGAGCAGGAGAGCCTAAGGAGAGTCTGCAATGTAGGCAGCAACTGTAACCTAAGTTCAAGGAAACATAAGCCTGGCCACTCCAACGGGTAAAGAGGGCAAAGATAAGTGTGTAGGCAGAGAGCCTGTCCACAGGTCAGTGCAGGGACATCAAGGCGCAAAGCCAGGGTAAGGCAAGTGAAGTTATAATTACAGGATGTTGTAAAAGTAGCTGCAGTACTTGATAAAAAGATAGTTTTGGAGGGTCTGTAAGCACATTTGTTTTGCGCTATCGTCAACTCCATAGTGAAGAAGTTTTCGTATTAAACATTCATCAAGAAGTATAATAATTACATTATAAGAGAAGTAAAAGAAAGTTTTAGTATTACTTAGTCCAAATAAGGGGTTTTAAACAATTTGAGCTAAGCAGTTGTCTATCTAAACTCAATGCTACTGTTAAACATCCCTTTGGAAAGATTTACCCACCACTTCTTTTCCTGTTCTCACATTTAAACAAGCTTGTAACAGAGCACATTTTTCCATTTATTTGGCCCAAACCAAATATTTTAGATTAAGAATGACCTTCTTAGTTTCCTAAGGTCTTATGTGAGGAAAAAAACTATGACAAAACTATTTTTGGCCATATAGATGATTATAATTTAATGATATGCATTTTTGGATGATTTTAATGTAAATACCAGGATTTAACAAACTATGTTTGCTCAAATCATATCACTTTCCCACAAGTCCTATTTTTTGTATATCTGTGCAAAGAGATATAATACATATACATTTATGGAGCAAAATAAATGTCTCATTTTCTTTAAACTTCTCAATATTCCATTGTACTTGATCCAAATAACCTTTTATAAATTTCTCTTATTACACATTTAATTATACAATGTGGATAATGGTATACAGTATATAACTTCATACTTCATAATGTTATCAGTTAATTAAGCATTTAGTATATAAAGCATCATGTATAATTTTAAATAATAATATTCATTTGGGGGAGAATTCAAGTTTTCATTAAAGGAAAAGAACTGAAGGTAGAAAATGATACCTTCCAAGCAGCAGTTATAGTTATATGCTGCCATGCCAGCTACTTCCCTAAGGAGAATCCAGGCATGCTTAATTGTAGAGAGACATCATTACTTAGAAGAAAAACATGACTCTTTGATATCCTTGCTTCTCCTGAACTAAGATTGTTCTGCTGAATCTAGCAGTGTCTAAGAAACAATAAAGCTAAGCTGATTCTACAGAGAGGCCCAGGTATTGTGAGGTCACGAACAATAATTGTTTCTGAGTTTTGATCAGTGCTGCTTCGGCTTCAGGTGTGCATCCACACAAAATCACTGCCTGTCATTAATGAAATCCATTCATGGTGGCAAAATGCAGGTGAAGTGACAATTCCATTTGCCATCTTCTTTTCTGACTTTTGGATTTTCAGATCTTTCTGGGAATCAAACTATGTAAGTATTCTAGAAGTAGCACTTGTCATAGGGTGAAGTTCATGTGCAGCTATAGTATCCCACACAGCTTGGAGTAGCCACCCAACAGTCCAGGTCATCACTTTCCTTTGACCTAAGACTTCCTCCCATTTCCTTCTAATAATAGCTTCATATGGCTACCAGAAATAGCATTAAAGATATGTCCTTCTAACTCTGAGAACTACTGTTAGACAAGGAGTTATGAAGCCAAACTCATTTATTCAAAAGAATCTCTAGTTTTATACTTTGTAGCTTTATTTAACTCTCCCTTTTTGCATACAAATGGACTAGCTACCAATGCTTTCTCCAATATCCAATATCTGTATCTTTAGCAGAACCGAGGTCCAACTCAGTAAGTACCTGGGACTTGACTGATCCATGTGTTTACATTTGTACCAAACCACAATGGACTTTTATAATTTCAAACTTTATTTCCCAAACTTTAAAACTGGAGGAAATTCACTATAGTGTAGTTTGTAAAAATTCATTCTTTGTAACTCAAAATGACAGAGTAGTGTCTTTTGGGTGTAATATATGAAAATTTCTCTTTTGATGACTGGAGTTTAGTCAGCACACTAAACATCCTACTAATAGGAGGTCCACAACAGGAGCAAGTACACTCGATGGCTTTTAGTCCTTCCCTCATACTGGGAAATGCTGCTGTGTAAGTCTGCTACAACCTGCAAGTCTAATAACCTAATTGTGCTAATTGTAAAGCAGTCACTTAAAGTACTTGACAACTGTCCCAAGAACCTTTAACCCTTTGATGAATGAATACATAGATTTTGTCATGCAGTTGCAAAGCTGCCTGCTTGAGTCCCTGACACAGATTTCAACCTAGCTATCAACTCCATAGTGGGCTCTAGCTTACACTTGACTCATAAGTAAAATAGAAATGTTATAAAGCCGGGGAAATAATAGTATTGAAGGAATAAGCAAGGTAAGGTGGATAGAACACAATATAAAATGATTTCACTAAAGTAAAATAATTATAAGTACTATTGAGGTAACAGAACAATTTTAAGCTGATCTCATATTTACAAGGTATCTGCAGCTCTAGTGACCTAACAAACTTTAAGTAATTAGACCACAGCATTTTTGGAGAGCATGGTTATTTATAGACTTAGAGGATTTGTGAGAATTTGATTAGACTATCTAGTAATGTGTTTTCCAATATCTACTCACTTAATTATTGACTGGGCTCATTCAAAGTTATCAGCACTTGCCAATTTTAGCATTTGGGCTGCCCGAATTGGAAGTTTTACATTGATCAATTGTAATGGGTAGATACATGTTTAAACACTACAAATCAAAATTAAAAGTGTGTTGTATTTCTAAATATTATTAAAACATCAGAAATTGAAAAATAATTCAATGTTGTATAAGGTATTTAAAACAGAGAACTCTATTTGTTCCTGATTTATTTATACATAAATGTGTCTGCTCTCAAGATGATGTTTTCATTTATATTACAAACACTGGATATTTTGCATAAAATTTTGTAAAGTGGATTTTCTCTAAAGATTATCTTATACCTTAGTGTTCATATATAATTTATAAATGTGCTGGTTTTCATCAAGAAGCAATCATTTTGAATTTGAAGGAATTTCTTTGAAGTTGATTTGCTCTTACATACATAAAATACATGAATCTTCTGTGTATAGGTCAGAGAATCCTCACAAACATGTACCCCAAAGAACCACGCCCAAGCCCAAAGCCCCACTCGCTATCAGCATCATGGGTCAGGTCCTCTGTTCTGATCTCGGTGATCATATTTCTGTTCCTTTAACTCTCCAAACAAATGGGATTATAATATTATTTGTATGAGCTTTTGCCCTAAGTTATGTGTGTTTGGTTTAGATTTTACCCAAGGGAAACAAGAAAACTAATACTGTTACTATGTTTGCCATATATCAATGTGTAGTAGAAGAATCCCACCAAATCTGGGCATCAGTGGTCAAAAGCACATCAAAATAATCCTAAAGTTATATTGCTAAAGTAGTACTTAATCTTTGACCTTGATTATGACATTCTACAAACACCACACTGAGTAGAATTTGAGTTTTGTAAGAAACCCTAAATCATACAAACCCCTAAATCACAAATCAACCACTCTCACACCCTCTATATGGTAGGTCAGCTGGAACTATAAAAGTTTTTGCTGACTATGAAGCTTCTCAGAACCTAAACCACAGAACATTAGTGACCTTATTCTAATTTAATGTTCATTTAAAGGCAAAGTCACCCCTAAAATTGTTTCTTCATGTCTTAAATCATGTTCTGTTTGTACACACACAGACACAGACACACACAGAGACACACAAACACACACACAATATGTAAATCATAAGGCTGTAAAGAAATCTGAAAAAGCATCCTCCTATCTCTATTTCTATACTAGAGTAGAAATATTCATAATCTAGACTGAGGATAGTATAGACAGAACCATAGAATCGTGGAAAAACTCAAAAGAAAATGGCCAGCAAAACTTTTTTTTTCATAACCCAATTAGAGCTTTCGAAATGTACTGTCCAAGAAACTACGCAAGTATAACTATTCTTGTACTTCTAAGTAAGGGGGAAAAAGGACTGAGCAATAAAATATAAAGAAGTGCATAATAATACATGTATGCTTTACATAATATTTTAATAAAATAAATTTTTATATAAAAAGTTGTTCAAAATTGTACTAGGTATATTTCTGGGTGTTTTGTAATTTGTTTGCAAAGTTACTTTAACAGTAAGTTCATTATTATAAAACAGCACATGACTGCGGCCAAATATAATTTTTCATCCCTATTTATCTGTGCATTACTGTAACAAGCAGAGACAGATGGGAGAGACACAGACTGGGAGAAACATTGGTGGCTGGTGACTGCTCTGGAACATGCCAGACTCACCTTCTAATTCCCACAATACAACTGAAAATAACTCAACTGTTAACACAATCCCAGTACTTTTTCTCGTCCAATGATGTGATTGTTTTTAAGTAATCAGTTTAATTGTCACATTTTATTTAATGATGGCCAAATTGGAACAGAATTACACTGTCGTATATATGAATAAAAATATAATTTATTTGTGATAACCATAACATCTATTTTAAATTTAAAATTTTTAAATCTCAAATATATTAGTAGCCTGCCTTCATCAAATATATAAGTAAATTTAACTTTTATATGAAAATCAAAAACATTATGAATTGGACACAGTTGCTTATACTGGCCATTTAAAAGGCTCCTATTATAGATAGATAATAATACTATAGACTTTAAAGATAGTGAAAATTAATTTCTTGCTTTTGTTTTCTTGGCCAACTCCTGGGAATCCAACCCAGTGTTTGCACAAGCTAAAAGTCTTTGGCTCTTGAGCTGCAGCCTCTGCCAAGTACAACTTTACACAAATGGTAAGTTGGAAAGAGTACTATTTAAGTACAGGATTGAGGCAGAGTGCTGGCATGATATGAAGGGTAATAGACATTTAGAATTTTATGACAATAAATTCTAAGATTTTTTTTTGAATTTTGAATCACAGCTTTAAAAGATACAACCTTAAAAAAAAAAGTGTATAAAACAGAAACAAAATCTTAATCTTATTATCTTCTTTATTTCCTTTATTCTTAAGTTGAAAATTTACATTACTGCTTCGGAATTCAAATTTTGTGTGCAAGTCCCCTTCAAGAAAAATGGCCTCAATGAGAAAAAGACTGGTGGTCCTGAGAAAAACAAAAGCACAAGCAAGCAGATACCACCCATTGACGAGCTCGGTCACCCACCATTCTCTGTTTACAGACAGCAGCTTCATTTTCATAATGGTTATGTGAAGCAAATTCTGATCCTATACCAAATCATAAATTGAAGAACAGAAAATTTGAGCTTTTACATTTGTAATGTTTAGAAAGGCAAACCAGAAAGTATAAGTAATTTAGCCCTTAAACTAAAATTACTCAACAGAATAGACAAAGAAAAACTAAAACAAATTCTATGAATCTGTGGAATTCTAAAATGGTAACTATTTTGAGATAATTTCATAGTTTTAAGCAAACAGAAGTGTTTTACTGTCCAATAGTAAGACATATCCAGGATGTTTCACAGAAAAGGAATCTATTCATGAGCTTTGTCCTATTCAAAGGTTTTCAACAGTGATAACCAATCTTCCTGCTAAATGGCAGACCTCAAATAAAATTCTGGCAATTTATCTGTATCATTATCTTCAGTATTTTCAACTTAACTTTAAAAAAATCTTATAAACATTTTAGGCTTTTGTACAAACTGTAGAAATATTATACATAGTAATATTCCATTGTAAATGTATTCAGTTTACAGTGTAGCACNAAACAGCCAGTATGTGCTACTTTTTGTTAAAAAGACAAAATGATTACAATGTATNGTACTTGGAGATTGATACAATATGGTATTGCCACTGTGTTCCAGAAGCCTATAGCATTAATTGGAATAGCCAAGATAAACACACTGATAATTTACACAGTTAGGATCATGATTTTAAGTGGATAATAGTGTTCTAAATAATAAATGAACTTAAATCTCTATATCCAACTAAGCCCTCAAAGATTCCAAGTTGCTTAAGACATGCTTATGATTTGAAGGATTCCAGTCAAGCACCTTTCCCCTCCACTTTCTCTAGTACTTTGGGCTGTACCTTATTGTGGGTGTTTAACAACTGCTGCTGAGTGACAAACATAATTGAGTTTTAATTTCCTTTGGCCCCTTTCAATCACTTTCACAAACATGTCATTAGTAAAACAGAACTTTGAGGCTGCCATTTTCATCTCCTGTGCTCTATTCTTGTGTCTATGAAGCTTAAAAATTTTTAATAGTTCAGCAAACCTAGGCAAGGCCTCTCTCTACTACTTTCTTGAATATGGACTGAGAGTTCCATTCAAAGAGGGCTCCTGCCAGTGGCACCAACTGTGCCACATTCTGTATAGATTTCAGTACCTCTGAGTTTCCCTCATCTACATCTTTCTATGTTTACCAGCAAGTACCTCTCACACTTCAGCTTTAAGTATAATGACCACACCTCAAGGGGATAATGGATGAGGTTCACCTTTTAAAATTCCACACATCTTGTAGCCATTTTTAAAAATATGTCTCTATTTTTAGACTCATAAACATATACACATATATACACATATATATGCATATATATGTATATGTATATATTTAAATAGTATGACTCCTCAGTAGAATATAGGATGGCTGATGAGATAAGATCTACTTCAAAGTGTACTCACTATTACATTGCATAAGCCTAATGCTCTGGCATGTGCTAAGCAGTCTTTATATAAAAGAAAGATGTATTACCAAATATATGAATATATCATCAAATCCCTGGTTTCAATAAAATACGTAAAAGACCTAATTGAAACAGTACTTCAATAAAGACATTTACTTACTACACTGCCATGTCAAATGATATTAAGCAATCGTATCTTTATATTAATTTAAGTAAGAAACTGAAAGAAAATAGCATCA
Source organism: Mus pahari (assembly GCF_900095145.1). Classification (NCBI taxonomy): domain Eukaryota; kingdom Metazoa; phylum Chordata; class Mammalia; order Rodentia; family Muridae; genus Mus; species Mus pahari. The sequence goes on from NC_034607.1 coordinate 56,490,578, forward strand.
GAACCTAGTTTGAAATTTTAACATCTGATCCTAAAATGTCTAGAACTTACTTAGATCTGGGGATCACAAATACAATTTAATGTCTTAATGATTGTCATTTTATCCTTAATTTTAAGATTGGTGGTCATAAAGTTCTCTAAGTTTTTGAAGCTCCTAGAAATCTATCACTATGCTTAAGTAGAAACTTATTAAATAATAATGCACTGACGCACTTAGATGAGTATAATCTGATGAAAAAACTATGTGCTCCATAAGCATCCATCATTCAAGAAGGATGACATTGTTAAGTAGTTGAGTTCTGAGACTAATGTTCAGAGTCAGAAACATCAATGGTGCATAAAATACCAGTTTCTGTGGCCATTTTATACGAATCTTTGTTCTTTGAAAAACATCTTAACCCTCCTCCCAACACACACACACACACACACACACACACACACACACACACACACAAAATAAACCTGAAGGATGTAAATTTTAGCATATGAGAAAAAACATGATTGGGAAATAAGGTTAATATGATCTGTTCTAGGCTCTGTCATTAACCTGATCATGAAACATAACTTTTCTGGTGTTTTCTCTCCAACAGTACATAATTATGTAGAAAAATCAATAAATCTTACTAAGCCCATATAAGTACAGCAAGGATAAAACAGAACTCATTCAACAAAAATATTCTGGAAACTAATATGTACAGATTATCTCAGACATTGTAGATGGGGAAGATAAAGCCAGATTGTTATCACTAGATATTGCTACCATATTTTTATTTCTTAATTGTTTCAAATAGAAGGCCACTACAATAATAATGAAATTCCTAAACTAAGTATAAAAGGAATTGTAGGGACTGGATATGCTTTAACTTAGTGTTTAATATTAGCTTAATTGTAATCTTTCCTGAACAGGTTCTGTAAGGAATATTTATTTTGTTTTTAAATTGGGTTTATAAAGAATGTAGTAATCAGTGTAAATACTGAATGCAGACAGAGCTTTGTTTACACTTGATCTGAATAGAAATCATCTCCCCCAGTTGTCATGCATGATAGGTGTTGGGAGAGGCATCCATTCCAATTAATTATTCAATAGTCACTTGACACACATGAAACAGAGAAAATAAGCCAAGCCAAGCCAATACTTCTGGGAAGTCAGACTATGCCATAATCATTCCACCTCCCATTTCTCTAACAATGAAAGGAATTCAGCCTTTTGTTTTCCTGCCATGACTAGTGGTGATCTTTGAATTTCCCTTTCAGCTTAAATTTTCAAAATAAATGAATGTTCAGGACAATGCTGATGGACTGACTTCCTTGGGATGAGTTTTCTTAGGCATCAGATATTATAATGCCCCAATATTCCTCCTCTTAATTTCAAATCATGTACCTTACAGAAATAGCTATGCCTTTGCCAAAAAAAAAAAAAAAATGTATTTTGGAAACATCTTATTCTGTTTCTTTTTAACATTACTTTTTTTGCAGGCTTTCTTCAGTCTTAACTGTTTCTGATTATGCATGATCCTTGGATCCCTACATTAAAATGCATAGAAATATTTTTAAAATTCATTTAAAACACTCTCCCACACAGTACAAGCTGTCATTGTGTCATGTTTGTTTCTTAATTTAAGAAAGAAAGTTATATTTCATTAACTTGCCGTCTTTATCATTTAAAGTGGCATTAGGATGCCTAGAGAAGTATTTTTCCATAAAAATATTATTTGCCATTCTCTATTAATCAGTACAAATGTATGCAGCTTCAAGTTGTACAACTGAATTGATCTCTTATACTTATCATAGTCATGATTTACAAGTCAGCTAGATTTGGTAGAGGAAAAGGATTGTTCTGTGTCATTTTTTAAAAACATGAAATCTGATTTTATGTTCATGGAAATTCACCAGCAGAGCTGCAAGTGCAGTATGGAACACGGGGCCATCTCTAACTCCTTATACCAAAGTACCTAACACAAACAAACCCACATGAAAATAAAGCATAGTTAATAATTCTTGACCATCCCATCACTGTTCCCGTGGAACAGACCACTCCTGAATAACATTTGTTTTTCTCTCTAACTAAGTCTCTTTTCTGTTTAAGCTGTTACAAATTTCACCATGTCTTCCTTTCTTTTAAGGCCAAATGAGAGAGCTGCCAAGTCTAATAAGAATTACAAAGGCTTGCTTCTCTCAACACTATCAGCCAAAATAAAAAAGTAAGAAAGAAACAAAACCAAAGGGGGGGGACGGTAAAAACAATACCAGACATTACACAATAAAATGCAGCCACACAGAGTTTTTGTCCCAGTCTTTTCAAGTCAGATATAACAATTTATCGTTGTCTACACTACAACTATAAGTGCACTGGCTGCCTTGATTTTACCTAACTGAATATACCAAGCCACCCATCCTGCTTTGCCTCTAACACATTCATGTTTCATCCTAAAAATACCATTCACCCACTTTCTGTTTAGAGGTTTTCCTGTAGTCATACAAGTATATTTTCCTTGGTCACTGTCATAATAAATAAATAAATAAATAGATAAATAGATAAATAAATAAATAAATAAAATGGAAGAGATACATTAAAAAACAGAATTTTAGATGTAAAGTGGTGAAGATAATGCTTAGATGTGCTTTGTTTATTTTAAGCCCTTAAGGACCACAGAAACAATTCGACTTCTCTACTCAGACAAATGTCATCAGCTGACTATCCTTGGAAAAATCTCCTACCGTGGCTCACATACATCCTGTTCATTAGCCTGGACAATCTTCCTGATCCAGCAACGCCTAAACTGCTCTATTTTGTTACCAAGCATTTGTTAATCAAGGAATACATTGCCTCATCTCTAACATTCCTTAACGTTAGCTGAGCTATCTCACACTTGAAGAAAACAAAGAAATCAAAATTTTTCTTAAATATGGCAAATTTGGGATTGGGACAGAACCATGGAAACCAAAGTTTCTAAAAAGCCTCCTGTTCGTGAAGAAAATCTCTCTTCCACACCAGGGTCAAGTCTTGGATTTGCAAAGGCACCCGGGGCCTACGGCCTGTCAAGTGTGCTGTGACCAGTAACCATGTGGACAGCTCTACTGCAGCCCACAGCTGCTCACTCTCCATTTAGTTTTCTCACCAAACACATGTTCAGTCTTCTAGACAATTGTCAACAACCTTACAGGCAATGTCTAGATACTATGGCTACTGATGGTACAGGGCGGTAGAGGGCCATTTAGGTAGGCAGTGGCCATAGGACTTACAGGGACCTGCCAATGTTCCACTGCGGGATTTGGTCCATTGGAGGGAGGTCGGCGTGCCCCCTAAAAGGCTGCAAAGGGAGGCAGCATGGCGGGGAGGGACAGGCCTTCACCCAGAGGCTTCCGGAAGAGGAAGGCCCCATGCACCGGCCTCCCTCCCAGCCCAGGCCGAGGCTCCGCGGGGTCGGGCAGGCCTTACCTTGGCTGCAGTCCTTGCCACGGAAGCCGGTCCTCGAGCAGTCGCACACGGCCTGGTCGTCGACCACGGAGCACACGCCCCCGTTGAGGCACACGCCGCCCTCGCCTTCTTCGCCCGCCTCGCATGGGCTCCCGCCACCGCTGTTGGGAGGCTCGTCGTCCAGCTTGACCTCGCCGCCGTCCACGGGCAGCGCCTGCGACGAGTTGACCCTGACGTCACGGATCCAGCCCTTGAAGGGCTCGCGCTCGCGCACCGAGGCCAGCGTGAGCTTGAGGGCCGCGGCGCGCAGTTCAGGCGGCAGGCCGCCCACGAAGAGCCCGCTGAACACCGTCATGTCCCTGCGCTTGGACTTGACCTCCACCCACTTGGCCTCGGCACGGTCGATGTAGAGCGTGGTGTTGCGGAACTGGCGGCGGATGCGCACGCTGTGCCAGGCGCCGTCGTTGACCGGCGTGTCAGCCAATAGCGTGGCGGGCTCGGCGCAGAAGATGGAGAAGCTGAGCTGCAGGCGGCCGCCGCGTGTTAGGATGAGCTCGAGGAAGTCGCAGAAGCCCTCGTCGTCGAAGTAGAGCACGAGGCCGCGGGCACTGCGCGTCTTCAGCTGGAAGCTCATCTCACTCTCGCAGCAAGCGTTCCACTTGGGGAAGCGCGTCCACTGGCCCTCGGCGCCCGGGAACTCCAGCCCGCTGCCCAGCTCTGCCCAGCAACCCAGCAGCAGCAGCGACAGGCAGAGGAGACAGCAGCCCCCGCGCTGGACCAACGCCGTCCCCATGCTCGGGGCTGGGGTGCGGCGGGGGGGAGCCGGGGGCGACAGGGTCGAAGCGGTCCTGGACACCTTCACAGAGAAACGGGGGTCCGCAGAGGAGTGGGAGGGAGGGAGGAGGCGGCAGTGGGAGGGGCACACCCTCCTTCAACTCTTTTTTCCTTCTTCTTCTCTTCCAGCAGCCCCTTCCTCTCTCCCAGTAGTCTCCTTCCAACTGGAAAGCGGAGACCCCAGTCCTATGGGATAGCCGCAAAACTTCCAGGCCAAAGGGGGGATACACTTTGGAGGCAACGTTCTGAAAAGGGCGGCCACCGAGGCTCAAGAGAGATCACTGATCCATCTGCATCCGATGATGTTTAAGTAAGGGCATCTGTGGCACCAACAGGTACTTCAAATATTCCAAGACCAACACCTTCAAAGTACCGCCAGCGTGGTGCCAGCCGTAGGAGAGCAGAGTCAGAAGAAACACACTTTTCTCAGAGAGGAACACGAAGCCAACACTGAGCCAGGATCTTTGGCTGCTTGGCAGGCCTCGAGGCCCCTCCAGATGTTGGCTCCAAGCACAGAAGGAGAAAGGACAGAGTGAGACACCAGAATAGCTTCAGAGGCCTACTTCTGTCATATCATGGGCTTCCAGCACCACTAAAGCAAAGGCCAAATTTCCTGTGCATGCCCTCCCAGGCTGATTCACTTTATGTTTAAGAGCCCTGTCGGTAGGTCTCAAACCCTGCTGTGAAATAGCCAGAAGCTGTTAGATGGTGAAATCAATCCCAAGAACTCTTCTCTTTTCTCTGTCACTGCAAGACCACCCTAAGATTCCAGCATGTCAATTGGCTGTATGTTGGTGATGCATTTTGATTTTATTTTGTCGTTTATAAGAACTCAGAAATCTGTAGAAAATTGAAATAAAAATTAGGGCCTGTAGTTATTTATAGTATCATACAAATCATTACTCAGCTAGGAAAGCAGGTAAATAAACAGTGGTTTTATCTAACCAAGGAATTAATCTAGGTGGATACAGGTACGTGTGTGTGTGTGTGTGTGTGTGTGTGTGTGTGTACTTACAGTAAGACTTCATGTTTCCAAGTATTGTCACACTTTTAGAGCAAGCTATTATAATCTTAAGTTTACCATATTTGTTCATTAGTGACCAGATTTTTAAAAACATTTTGATTATGATATTCTCCCCATTTGCCCAAGAAATTTTTAATTTCTAAAATGTATGAGGAGAGAAATGGAAAACCTTTGTAAAGGTTTTCTACTTGCACTGTATGTTAGTTACATGTACAGATAATCAAACTTATTCAAGCCTCCTTTAATAACAAATTTTGCAACAGGCAAAATACGTCAAACTTTCAGCCAGAAGATACCATCATATATTTGTATAGCAATTCCTACTCTTTTACTTGTCTTCCAGACAAGAATATAGTGGCTTCTTGAGAGTCTCTTTAAATTTTCAAGAAAATACATTCCTCATTTTTAGTCAAATATACAATGTTATTATATAAAAACATCTAAATGAAGACAAATTTGCAGTATTATTTATGTCCTTACTGCCATAATACGAGTCCATTCAGAAATGAGTATCGAGTCTTCTGCCTAACAGAACAATGATCAGATTCCTCCTCAAGTCCTTATTTGGGTGTCAGCCATTAGAATTTGTGTGGTCACAACAGTTGGCATGTATGTTACCTCAGCTGTTATGGCTCCAGGATGCTAGAATTTAAAGCCATACCTTTGAATCACTCACTCTGCCATTAAATCACTTCCTTTTATTCAACTCTAATCTAAGGTAGAGAAATAGAAATCTTCGAGGAGGGACTTGAATTTTCAAAAGCAAATAACTCAATTAAAATTAAAATTAAAAAATATATTAGTCATTCCAAGCAAACACATCACCCTACCATGTCTCAGTATCTCCTACACACACACACACACACACACACACACACACACACACCAAATTTATAGCTTGGACACAGCTCACTAGCCAATTAACACTTTTTTTTCCACTACAAGCTGAAACTAGCAGTAATTTATGGCACTGCATTGTGGCAGCTCCTCTCTGGTGGGAGCTAAAATCATTTCTCTTCAGTTCAGAGCAATCCCTACAGGTGTCAGCTGAGAGCCATCAAGCTAGAGGATCCTACTTCAAGTTCCTCCCCAGATGAAATTGATGACTGGTTCTTCTTTAAACACTTGCACGCCACAAAAATAACACACACAACACAGACACAACACATATACACACACACACCTCACAGACACAGCACATATACTTCACAGACTCATACACTGCTCCTTATCAAATGGTAATAAAAATATCAGTTGCCTATTTATTATGACTGATACATTCCTCACCATCAGCCATTACAAGTTATATCTTGCCTACTCCTGCCTGTGCCAAACCCACAAAAGGTACTTTTAAAAAATGATCAATAATCACATATTATTCAGTATACTTTCATGTTTAAGGAGGATGAGAAATATGGTAAATATTCAGTATTTAGCAAAATAAGTCTGGTCTATCACAAGAGGAGTGCTTTGAGGCCATTCTCAGCTTGAGTATCTGAAAATCTCTGTCTCTGTGTGTCTTCTCTCTCCCTCTCCCTCTCCCTCTCCCCCTCCTCTGTATGTGTGTGTATGAGTGTGTGTGTGTGTGTGTGTGTGTGTGTGTAGAGGGGGAAGGGATAAAGACAGGCTGGATAGATGACTATTGGAGATTATTATTGTATTAATTTTACATATATCACATTACCTTTTTGCCTACTCTCTTGTGCCCTCCTCCTCAAATGCACACCTTGACCATTTTGTAAAGGATAGAGGGAAGGAGGAGAAAACTAAGAATATATATATATATATATATATATATATATATATATATATATATCACAAGGGAGGTCAACTGGTTCTCCCAGTTCCTAGAGGAAGCTCATTGTGTGAGAGACAGTATCTACATCTATATGGAGAAAATGGATTCTCCCTAGGTGCCCAGAAAGACCTGGTAAGTTCACAAATTAGAAGATGAAATAAAGGGATCTGAAAAACAACCATACTGCAGCCAAAACAAGAAGCGCTCTAATTCAAAAGCTGCCTGGCAGCCTCATTAATCTTTTCTACTGTTTCTAGAACAAAATTCATTCCCAAGTCACTGGACGGATCAATACTGTATGCTGATTAGCTGCAGTTGCCTTTATTTTACCATGTTTTCAGACACACACACACACACACACACACACACCTTACTAAGAAACCTTTCAATATATATCTCTTTAAAGACTCTTAAATCTATGTTGTTGCTGTTGGTTTTTTTTTTTTTTACAAGTTTTATCTTTTTGACTCTGGCTTTTGCAAAGTATCTCAATACCAATGCACACCCCAAATTCTCCCTGGCTTTCCCGCCCAGTCTCTAAGCACCATCTCTAACACCAGTGCAGTTTCTTGAAGCCTGAAGTCTACTGCACAAATTAAGGGTGGGCACAGTCAGGTCTGATCAGGAAGGAAGAGAAAGAAAGAGATGTAGATATATTTTATTGTTTTGTTTTCTAACTGCCTTTCCCCTTTCTTTGGATGATAAATCACTGCATTTAGCCTTTAAGTTACTACCTAGTTACACCATCTCATCTTGCCATTTGAAAGACAACATGCAAAACAACCATAATCTCCAATCCTCCACCCTCCCACCGCCCATCCTTCCCTCTGTAATTGTGGCAGATCCTGGCCCAGTTACAACAGGGAAAGATATCCTTCTCCAGCTTGCCTCGCCCCATCTCCCCTCCCCCTCCCCCGCGCCCAAATTGAGCTCCTTTACCTGCCTGGTTATTCCCCTTAGCTCGAGTCAGAACCTGAAGCATGCATCGGTAAAAGCGAATTTCCTGAGGTCTAAGGATAAGGCGACTGCTGCTGCCTTTTTTCCGAGGCGTCAGGCTTGAGCGTCTATCTCCAAGAGTGAGGAAGGGAAGAACATGGAACAGAGAGGAGCAGCAGGGGGAGCAGGAGGAGGAGAGGGAAAAAGGGAAGGAAGAGGCGGTGGTGAAGCCCGAGAAGGCTGGGTTACGTGACGCCGGGTGCTGTCCTTCTGAAAGAGAAGGGCGGAGCTGAGCTCTCCGCAGTACCATGGAGAGCGGCCGGCCCGTGCTCTGGCTGGGGAAAGGGTGGCCTCGGCTGGCAGCTGCAGCCCCTTCCAAGTTCAGATGCTGAGAGCAAGGTGGCTCTACCTTGGCATCTTCCCCTTGCAGGGGGAATCTTGGGGCGGAGACTTGCCACAAGCACTTCTAACTAGTCATTCGCCACCCCCCCCCATTCCGAGAGAGAGAGAGAGAGAGAGAGAGAGAGAGAGAGAGAGAGAGAGAGAAAGCCTACTGAGCATGCCCAAGCCCCTGTTATAGACCCACGAAAATCTTGTGGAGATTCCACTTCTCCGGGATTTAGCCGTGATTGGGCGGGGGTACCTGAGAAGATGCCAGAAAAGGACCCTGCAGCTAAAGGGAAGGAGCTGAAGCCCAGGGGATGGTGACTAAGAGGAGCTCTGGTTGTGTGTGTGTGCACCTGGATCTCCTGTTCTGAATCTTTGCAAAGCTAGAGGCTCTTTGAAGAATGCAGGGACAGGCAGGACTCAACACCTGCACTGGCTTCTTACAATACTCAGTGTTCCTGCCCCACCCCTTGCTATAGCCCTAGCCTGAGCCATCTGCCTACACTGTGATAAAAGACTTTAGGGCGACCCACAAGGCTATTGCATCAAACTGGAGACCAGACTCATGCGTCTCTCAAGATGCTTTCCTGACGTTTTCTCTATCCTCCAGCTTTCCATTCTCTGCCTCCGCTGAGGCCATCCTGAGCTGAACCAAGTTCTCTATCTATTTAACTCTTACCCCCCGCCGCCCCCGCCTCTATCTCTTCTTTCCTTTAGCCTCCGGTAAAACCTGGAAAAAGTGTAGCTTGGTGTGAGGCTCTGTTACTGTGTAATCAGGCATGCTCAGTAGACATGTCTGTGCCTGGTGAGAAAGGAGTTAACTCTAAGAGAGCTTGCAGACAAAGTGGATAGAAGTCTCGAATCTGTGGCTTTAAATTACGCATTGAGTCCTTTGGACATTTACATTTCTATCCCAGTTATATTTCCACCACAGGTTAGTTTTAGAGTAGAAATACCAGATATTTTTATTTCAGTATCATAGACTTGATAGCCTCAGCCTCAAATGCTGAGGTAAGACTATTTTCTGCCTTCAGGCCCTTTAAAGCAAGAATGTAAGAGCTAGGCAAATTCAGGAGAATTGAAATTTTCAAATACAAGATTTTTTTTTCCATCCAGAGAAACCAGAACTCTCTCCTAAGGACTAGCATGTTTACACTTCTGCTACTTTTGTTCAAATATCTAAGTAACCTAAATGCAGAAACCTCAGACTTACACATATTTTACTGATCTCAGAAAAAGCAGTACCATCTAAGGAAGACATATGCAGAAAATAGAATTGGATTGGCTGGGTGTGGGTTTTATTTTTGACATATTCTACTTGTACTTTGACATGACACTGAGCCATAGGACACCCTAGTTATCTAATCTATAAAATGGGTATAATCATAGTTTCCAGTTAATGTAAAGGTACAGTGAGTAAATTAGTGCAAAAGTAGTGTTAATTTTGTTTTAAGGCACCGCTAGCTATTTTGATGAGTGACTCCCACCCAAGTCTATTCTGTCTGACCCATTGACTGGCACTCTGAAAGCCTTGTCTTTCTTTTGAATTGCTTAAATGTTCATGTGTACTTAAGTCAAAAGTGAAATGTTGAAAGTATAGCTAAGTGTCAGAAAAGTCAGTGACTCAAGTGACTTATAAGTGGACACGGAGTACAATGTAGTCAGCTTGACAGGGGCCTTTTCCTGATTTGCTTGCTGTTACTGTGTCTTGGGAGCAATGACTCAAACAGATCAGCAAAATGGATGAACCAGAAAGGGAATGGGCACTATGCCTTTAAAAGTCCAACTCAGAAAGTCTTAAATCTGTGAACATTCCTCAGTGAACATTTAGACTCAGCAACAGACCTAAGGAGTGCACTGATGTTAAAAACACTTCTCTTTGCATCTCACCTGCAATCTTCAGAAATACTATTTGTCCCCCAAAATATCTATGGCCTGAATAACTGCTTTGCTTTGTCTACCTCACTGTTATTATCCAAGCTTCGACTGTTCAGTTACATGTTTTCATTGTACCAGGGTCAGAACCACGGGCCTTATAGGTGCCACGCAACCAGTTTACCACAACCTCCATTTCCTTTCCATTGTGAATCAGGGTCTCACTCCACTGTCCAGGGTGGTGCTGTATCACAGGGACTCATAATCCTCCTACTTCAACCTCCTGAAGAGCAAGCATTACAGACCTGAGCATTGGGTATGGACATTTTGGTTTTATCTTAGATATAACGCTATTTCTACCAAGTCATGCTTTTCCCCCATCTGTCTTCTGTGATTTTCTGATGGAAAAATAATTTCAAAACAATTAGCATTTTATGCTTCATGTATAGATTTAAAAACAGAAGTTTTTAGTACTCATTAAATTTGCCCAAACTGTAATAAATTAAAGGACAAAACTGTGTAATAACACATCTCCTTTGAAATTATGAGATGGAAAGTGTTCCCTTTTAGACACCTTTAATTCTAGCAGTCAGGAGAAATCTCTGAGGATCTGCAGATCCAAAGCCACATTATGAGTGACAATACAGCCAGGGTTAAATAGTGAAATCCTGTCTCAGAAACAAACAAACAAATAATAAGTAGATAAATTTGCATTTGTGACTACACAAAGTGGTGCATACATGTAATTACAGTTACTGGAAAGACAAAGACAAAGGTATTCACAGGCTTCATTCCATCTTGGACAAGTTCACAAGACTCTGAATCAAAATAAAATTTTAAATGGCAAATGATACAATCAGTGGTAGAGAATTTACCAAACATGCACAGAGCCCTGTATGTAATACCTACCTCAGTACCACAATGACAAATTAATACATAAATATCTACTGTGTCTAGTGTACATAACATAGGACATAAGTTCACTATTTTAACCCTCCAGTAAATATATGGAAGAGAACCTGTTAAAGCCTACTTAAATGAAAGAAAAATCACAGTAGAATTTAGTGATAAACATTAATTTACTCCAAAACCATATATATATATATATATATATATATATATATATATATATATATATACTGTTTTGGGTTTATGTTTTGTTTTGTTTGATTTTTTTTTTAAATCTATGAGCATGAGTTTCCTCACAGGTAAAGTGAGGATAAAAGTATCCTGCTTTGTAAGACAGAGTAAGGACTATTGCAAGTTAATTGTCAGTTATACGATTACCAGTCATGGTTATAAGTACTGGATTAATTTATTTGGTCCTTGCATCAACCCTACCAGTCTGAGAGTTGTTCTCTCATTTTACCAATGGCAAAAGTGAAGCCGAGACATTAATCAACACAGTCAAAGATACGAAGCTAGAGCCCACAAGTGTGAGCAACAATACAATGTTGGATTGCCCCTGACCTCTTTGAATCTTTGCCTCAATGTAAATGATCTAATGCCTACAGCTCAGTAGTAGACATGTTTCTAAGAATTTCCCTTAAAAATCTAGCGAATGTAACATTCAAATTTGCAATTTCATAATGCTGCTTTTAAGGACTAATATTGTATTGGTTAGAGATGTTGTTATTGATTAGTTTTGGTTTTCTTTTGTTTTGTTTTGTTTTGTTTTTATTAACTCTATACGAGCTAGAGTCCTCTGGGAAGAGGGAACCACAACTGAAAAATTCATGCCATCAGATTAGCCTGTAGGCAAACCTGTGGGGTACTATACTGATGGATGATTGATGTGTAGGCACGCTTATTGGGCTATACCATCCAAAGCAGATGGTCCTGGGGTGTATAAGAAATCAGGCTTAGAAGACCATGGGCAGCAAGCAGGTTACCAAAACTCCTCTATAGCCTCTTTGCAATTCAAGGTTTCTGCCTTGAATTCTTACCTGGACTTCCCTCAATGTTGGACTGTAACCTGGAAGTACAAAATGGAAAAAAAAAAAAAAACCCAAGTTGATTTAACAATGTTTTTTCATCACAGCAATAAAAACTGTAACTAAGACAAATATTTCCTTTCATTTAATTATGTTAAATGTTATGGGTGAGGAGTTTTCATGATACTATCATTATTTTATGTGAAAATATATACAAGGTAATTGTTTTAGATATAAATTTGAGGCAATTTCACATTTGTCCAAACAACCCAGCACTGTTTGAGAAGGTCAGAAGTGGGATTCCTTTCTGCTAAATCACCTTAGGGAGTCTACCAATGGTGACTCAAAACCTGTAATAGATTTTCCTCCAGAAAATAAGAGCTTTGTAGCTAACAGAAATTGATTGATAGATAGATAGATAGTTATTGAGCATGCTAATTTGTAAGCCTCGTTTTAAATGCAACGATTAGGTAAATTATAAAATACAAAGATATGTAAGCATGTCTAGAGCTATGGACAAAGCTATAAACTGAAATAAGGCCACTAAGATTTACATATGAAAAAGGGACCCGTAATTTCTCAGGAACTCTCTAGTTACTTCTGGAACAGCTAAGTAAGCAGGGTGTGTTGAATACTTCTGTACCACTTGAAAACATATTCAATATAGTAAATTAGACTGCTTTCTCATGGGTGCCTAGTTTTTCAGTAATCAAAAGGCAGAATGAGGTTTCTAGATGGCTACAAATCATTGATGATAGTTATTACAGCATCAGCAAAAGTGAAGAAAGCACATGACTAGGTCTTTGACAATAGTGGTTGAGTCCTAAGTGACACACCTGTTAGAGCATCTTCATTATCGGTATTATGCAGGTGTCCATGTGTATTCTACCATGTCTCACAAAGTTAAAAAAATGTATATATTCTGTAAGAAGAGCTGTTTCTCAATCCAGATGTCTGACAACAGAAGAATGGATACAGAAAATGTGGTTCCTTTACACAAGGAAATACTACTCACTCTATTAAGAACAAGGACAACATGAATTTTGAAGACAAATGGATGGAACTAGAAAATATCATCCTGAGTGAAGTAACTCAGACTCAAAAGGACATGCATGGTATGTATTTATTAATAGGTGGACATTAGCCAAAACAAAGTACAGAATACCCAGAATACCATCCGCAGAACTCTAAATGATTAACAAGCCAAAGGACCCAAGTGAGGATGCCTCAATTGCACTTGGAAGAAAGAAGAAAACAATCACAGGGTGGGAGTGGGGGGTGGAGGGGGAGAGAGACATGGGTGAGAAAGAGGACAGGGAGAGGAAGAGGAGAGCATGATTGGGTGAGGGAAACAGGCAACCTCGGGAGGTAGGAGGTGGGGGGGGACCCCCTAAAATGTACCAGAGACCTGGGACTTGAGAGACTTTCAGGACTCAAAGGGAGGGATATTAGATGAAATGACCTACAGTGGGGTAGGGAATTTGTAGAACCCACCTCCAGTAGAAAGATAGGGCATTAAGTGGAGGGATGGGGTTGCCATGCCACAGTCAAAAACTCTGACCCGGAATTGTTCCTGTCTGAAAGACCTGCAGGAACAAAAATGAAAAAGAGCCTGAGATAAAGGAGGTCCAGTGAAAAGCCAGCTCCCCCACCAGGTTCCCTGAATTCAGTCTGATGGTTGGCTCCAAGCATCTGCCTCACATTGGTCAATTGCTGGCCTGACCTCCCCAGGAACTGCCACTCTTGGTTCCTATCCACAAACGCCTCTTGACCACGGCAACAGTGTTAGGTTTGGTGTCTGCACACATGATGTATCTGCAGGTGGGGTCTTTATGAATATCAATGCAAAAATACTCAATAAAATTCTCACAGACAGAATCTAAGAAAACATCAAAACCGTCATCCACCATGATCAAGTAGGCATCATTGCAGGGATGGAGAAATAATTGACTATATGGAAACCCATCAATGTAATCTACTATATAAACAAACTGAAAGAAAAAGAACCACATGATCATATCATTAGATGGGGAAAAAGCCTTCAACAACAACAACAGAATACCCATTCATGTTAAAAGTATTGGAGAGATCAGGAATTCAAGTTGCATACTTAAATATAATAAAAGCAATATACAGCAAACCAATAGCCAACATCAAACTAAATGGAAAAAAATAACTCAAAGCAATCCCATTAAAATCAGGGACTAGACAAGGCTGCCCACTCTGTCCCTACCTATTCAATATAGTACTCAAAGTTCTAGCTAGAGCAATTTGAGAACAAAAGGAGATCAAAGGGATACAAATTGGGAAGGAGGAAGTCAAGTTATCACTATTTGCAGATAATATGATAATATATATAAGTGACCCCAAAAGTGCTACCAGAGAACTCCTACAGCTGACAAGTAACTTCAGTAAAGTGGCTGTATATAAAATTAACTCTAACAAATCAGTAGACTTCCTCTACTTAAAGGATAAATGGACTAAGAAAAAATTAGGGAAACAACACCTTCACAATAGTCACCAATAATATAAAAATACTTTGGTGTGACTCTAACAAAGCAAGTAAACAATCTGTATGGCAAGAACTTCAAGTCTCTGAAGAAAGAAATCAAAGAAGATCTCAGAAGATGGAAATATCCCCATGTTCATGGGTTGGTAGGATTAATATAGTAAAAATGACCATCATTCCAAAAGTAATCTACAGATTCAATGCAATCCCCCATCAAAATTTCTTTTCAATTCGATTCTTCATAAAAGTAGAAAGAGCAATTCTCAAATTCATTTGGAATAACAAGAAACTTAGGATAGCAAAAACTATTCTCAACAATAAAAATAAAAACATCTTGGGGAATCACCATCCCTGACCTCAAACTCTACTATAGAGAAGCTGCATGGTATTGATACAGAAACAGTAAAGTAGATCAGTGGAATAGAATTGAAGACCCAGAAATGAACCCACACACCTATGGTCACTTGATCTTTGAAAAAGAATCTAAAATCATTCAGTGGATAAAAGACAGCATTTTCAGCAATTGATGTTGGCTCAACTGGTGGTCTGCATGTAGAAGAATGCAAATTCATCCATACCTATCTCCTTGCATAAAGCTCAAGTTCAAGTGGATCAAAGACCTACACATAAAACCAGATAATAATGAGCACAGGGGAAACCTTACTGAGCAGAAAACCAATGGTTTATGCTCTAAGAGCAACAATTGACAAATGGGATCTCATAAGTTGAAATGCTTCTGTAAATCAAGGGGCACTATTAATAGGACAAAATGACAACCCCCAGATTGAGAAAAGATATTTACCAACCCTACATCCAGCAGAGAGCTAATATCCAAAATATACAAAGAACTCAAGATGGCAGACTCCAGAGAACCAAATTACCCTATTAAAAAGTGGAGTACAGAGCTAAATAGAGAATTCTCAACCGAGGAATCTTGAATGGTTGAGAAACACTTAAAGAAATGTGCAGCCTCCTTAGTTATCAGGGAAACGCAAACCAAAAGGACCCTGAGATTACACCTCACACCAGTCAGAATGGAAATGCACTTTTCATTCACCAATGTCCTACCTAATTTCTTGCATCTCTGGAATTTGCTTATTTAGCTAATGTTTTTAATGTCCTTTATTTTGACTCTTAAAAGAGCCAGAGGATAGTACTGAGTTCTTAGATGGCAATGAAATTCGGAGAGTCAGTGTGCCCTTGCTTCACTTTAAGTCTTTCTGCTCCCAGAATCTGTGAGATCAATTTCTTGTCATGTGACTTCACTTATTTCTTAGCTCTTTATATGTCGACTGTATAATATTACGTTGGTTTTCTTTTATTCCTTTGTATTTATTTCCCATCACCATTGCTTTTTAAAATACTATACCCTACTTTTAATTATGTTTTTAAACATAAAATAGAACATGAAGTTCACATTCTTTCAATAGTTTTTTTTTTTTTAACTGACTTATTCACGTTCTTGCTTTAAATCATCCCCAAACTAGATTTGCCTCCTTTTTCAATACATGGGCATAGGATAATTCAGTATGCGTCTTGCAGTATCTTTTGCTCAACCTGCTGTTTATGTGATCTGTTACTTGTTTCTGAAAATAAGTGTGGGACTTCTGGCCAGGAAATAAAAATTAGTAATCTCAGTTTTACTTATTCTAAATAATCTTGTTCCCTTCTCAGTATTGCTTGAGTTTTAGCCTCTAGATGACTGATGGTGTTTATTGGCTATTTATGTATACTTTTTTCATTAGTTTATCCCCTCTGGAAAACAGCCTATTCAAGTCCTTTGTCTATTTTATTGTATTCAATTACCTATCTTTTAAAATAAATCATAGGAGGCCTTAATATGTTGAAGATATAATTTCTTTTATGGTTAAATACATTAAAATATTTCCCTGAATCTCTAGCTTGCCAACAGAAAATTTAATGTAATTTAATTTATTAATATTTTCTTTCTAGATATTGTATTTTTTGTTTTGTTAAAGATACTTTGTCTATATTAAGACATACTCTTCTATGTTTCATTGTAGGCATTTAAAAATCTTAAACATCTAGCTCAACCTTTCATGAACAATTAATCTCCCCCACACAAGAATACCCAATGAATAGAAAGAGCATTTTTCTTCATTATTTTCTATTAAAAAATGAAATGCCAGGCTGTAGAAATAGCTCAGCAGGCAAGAACACTCACTGTTCTTCCAGAAGACCCCAGTTCAGATTTCTGCAATCAGGTCAGGTTGGTCTCAGTGGCAGGCAACTCTAGTTCCAGGGGATCCAGTGTCTTCTTCTGACTCCCATGGGTGCCCACACACATGTTGCATACAGACATACACACATGCATGTTAATAAAAAATAACACAAAGCAGATTATATTTTTTGCGCATTTTTGAGTTTGGTTGCTTTGGTTTACTGTTTTATTGTTATTGTTGGTCTTTTTTAAAGAGGAAGAGTGGTTGAGGCAGATAGAACATGAAGTTGGGTAGGTAGAAAGGATTAAATGTTTTAGAGGAGTTGGGGAAATGGAAAGAAAATTATCAAAATATATCATATAAAAAGGTGATACATGGAGGAGGTTTTTGGCCATGGAGTGTAGCAGGTAAACCAGGAATCTCTCTCAGGTCTTGGTTTTCCCGTTTGCACATGTAAAGATGTCTTTGAACTGTTTTATAAGAAAGACTTAGCAAAAAGGCTGCTGGTGGGGTGAGGGTAGAGCACGTCACAGAGAAGTTGATGCTGTCCAAGCTCAAGCATAGTGAGCTCAGGTTGGGCCGTTCCCTGGGCAGGCGCTGTGCCAGCTCTATCTCACCCTTCCTTCCCGTATGCAGAGTGCGGAGCTGCGTTTACAAGCAAGCTGAAGGGCATGTTCAAGGACATGGAGCTTTGCAAAGACATCATGGTTCACTTCAAGCAGCAAATGCAGAACCAAAGTGCACCAGGCCCCAGTGACAGTGAACATACTCACCATGGGCTACTGGCCCATATACACACCCACGGAAGTGCGCCTCCCTCCAGAGGTGGCCAGACTTCAGGAAGTATTCCAGACATTCTACCTGGGCAAGCACAGTTGCCGGAAGCTGCAATGGCAGACAGCTGCTGGGACATGCTGTGTTGAAGGCAGACTTTAAGGAAGGGAGGAAGGAGTTCCAGGGATCCCTCTTCTAGACGCTGGTGCTACTCATGTTCAGTGAGGGGGATGGATTCAGCTTTGAAGAAATAAAAATGGCCACTGGCATAGAGGACAGTGAGTTGTGAAGAGCACTACAGTTTCTCGCCTGTGGTAAAGCACGGGTCCTAATTAAAAGTCTCAAAGCAAAGGAGATGGAAGATGGAGATAAGCTCATCTTCAATGTAGACTTCAAACACGAGTTGTTCAGAATAAAGATCAATCAAATCCAGATGAAGGAGACCGTTGAAGAACAGGTTAGCACCACAGAGAGAGTATTCCAGGATAGACAGTACCAGATCGACGCAGCTATAGTCAGAATAATGAAAATGAGGAAGACACTTGCTCATAATCTCCTAGTTTCTGAATTATACAATCAGCTGAAATTTCCAGTGAAGCCTGGAGATTTGAAGAAAAGGATTGAGTCACTTATAGACAGAGACTACATGGAACGAGACAAAGACAGTCCAAATAGGTACCACTATGTGGCGTGACGCACCAGCTGACTGTCGTCTCTCAGTGAGACACACACACAAAGTACCTGAGAGTGAAGCTGCTGTGCAGTCTCCAGCTCCCTGCAGCTGCCCCGACTGTTTATGATTGGATTCGGAGCAGAGGATGTGGTTCTTGGCTCATCCTTCCCAGGGCGCAAGGACTTTGAGATGACACACATCTTCCCTCCCTGCTTCTTCCCTTACTTCTTTGTTTCTGTTACTCTCTGACTTTGCATTGAGAAGTTCCTTCACAAGCTCTTGTTCCTCTGGCAGAAAGCCACAGGCTTGATTTGTTGTGTGTGTGATTGTGGGACTCAGTGGAAATACCCTAGCTGCTGTGTTCTTCCCCTGATGAGGACTCAGAGAGAGAGCCCTAGGCTGGGGCACTGGGAAGAAACTGTCCAGGCTACCACTCAGCTCTCTGCACCCTGAGCATTGGCCTCTCTTCTGTGTATTTTCAGAAAGTTGGAAACTTTGGCTTCTCTAAATCCGGTTTCTAAGTGAGGTCCCTGATGTGTCAAGAGGGCATCCTGTCTGTCGTGAGATGTCACCCAGAGGGCTGCTTGTCGTTTGTTGAGGGGCTTGGGGGGTTCAGGTTTGTTTCCATGCTGGTTGAGTGTGGAGGTCCTGGTTTTGACTTTGGGGTGACTGCTGTTTAACTGTTGAAGTTGCAGTTTGTGTGATTAACTTAATAAAATCGGGCTTGGTTTTATAGACTTGCACAGAGACAGTCTTGGATCTCTACCCTGGTACTATATGGAGCTTAGTTATGTTTGTCAAAAGGCAAAGATTTGTTGGTTTCTGGAGATATACTGTGTATACAGTTGGGTTGAGAAGCGAGAACGAGGCTCCATAGTGGTGTTGGCAAGGCGATGATGACAGACACTTTTGCAACATTTAAACGTACTTTATATTTTATCAAGTAGTATGTTTCATTTTGATTAAAACCTGCCAAAGGAATTTTGTATAAGTGTTTAAAGCAATATTTTCTGGAATATACCAAGTTTATATAACTCGATTTTATGCTGTTATTAAAGGATTCTCCCTTTTTGAAACATGCATGTTTAAGACATCTTTTTGTGCCCCCATATTAAAACCTTTTTAAGTATCATTTCTATATTTGTACATTTTCACTTATGATTCCTATGATGTGGTCTCTGAAAGACCAAATAGATTTCTATTTCTACTTCTTATTTTTAAGTTCATTGTGTCTACAAATTGTTAATATTGTAATTTAAGGTAGACTTACCTTGAATAAAACTAGGTTAATGGGCCTTTTTTTTAAAAACGTGATACAGGAAGACCATGTGATTATACATTGAGAACTTCTCTCAATGAAATAAATAGCAAACTTTCAAAAGTAAAAGGTTTATTGAGCCAGTGACAATGCTTTGCCTTTTAAACTTGACAAACCTTTGTTGAATCCCCATACTACATAGTATTGTAGGAGAGAAATGTCTTCTACAAATTATTCTTTGACTTCCATATTTGTATATCCACTCACATATGTGTACACATGTACACAGTCAGTAAATAAGAAAGTTTTCAAAGGTTAATGCAATTGAATGTATATCACTTTATTATTTTGTTTCTAATTTTTTACCTCTATGTTCTTGATTTTTATCTTTGCTATCTAAACCAGTGAAATCTTTAATAATGAGCCAATCTGTACTATCATATCTTGTGACCTTAATAAATTTAGCATGATGCATATTGTATATTATGAAATTTACATATATTTTCTTTCTTTCAGTTATACAAATGCCTTTGAATCTCAGTCTGTAATATTAAATGCCAATGAATGCTACCAGAACACCCATTAGAAGGATTGTATCATTTTCCGTCTGTTAATATGATAAACCACAGAAATTAAAATTTCAAGGGCTAACCTCTTTAAGATTCCCTTTTAAATTAAGTATTCATACACCCTACTTGTTTATGATATGCTAATCCCTTATTAATTTTATTTAATAATGCTTTTTTAGGACATCAATACCTAATTTCATGAGCACAGCCTTTCAATTGGAGAAAATTTATGTCATCTTCTAAAGACAAGATGAAACAGGTCATTTTCTGTTCTTGCCCAGGTTCCTTTCTCATTGATGTTCCATTTTTTCTTTACTAAACTGTTGATATTTGAGTCGTTAGAAGTGCATCTAAGCTTAGATAACATAATGTTATTCATGAGAAATGCATTGCAGATGCTCCAATTTCTGGTACCAGTGACTTTTCCTTCTGTTTTTCTCTTTATAGGTTGTACAAAACTGTTATTAATTTTCATTCCTGAGAATCAGTCTTTGACTTCTTACTATAGATTTTTCCTATAACTGATGTATTTCTGCTATTGGGCTGACTGTGATTTTATTTTCCTTTGGATTAAAGCCGACTTCTAACTTAGTGCTTGAGGTATAGACTTATACTATTGTCAGTTGTCACTCTTTTCTGATACCATCACAGAATATTGCATTCTCAAAACATAAGCTCTGCTTTACTGCCTCATATATATAATATTTTTATTATGCTTCAGATACATTTTTTATTGCTAGGCATGTCAAAAATGCCATACTTCGTTCTTGAAAGGCATTAAATGACTTAACTCTTACATCTTAATGGTTCTGTTCTTAAGCCTACTTCTTTCATGATAAAGCAGTCTCAATCATTTTCCCTTTGAGGCTTTCAAGAAATTGCCAACATATTACTCTGTCATCAGTCCCATTTCTTCCACCATAACAAACTGAGTCCTGACTCCAATAACTTCTCCCAGATGGCTACCCTGGAATTTATGTTACAGCCTTTTCCCTTCTTTTTGATCTGTAAACCTATCCCCATTTGAACAAACAGCTTCCAAAAGATCCTTGCCATGTGTAGGTTTTACACAAGCTGTTCTTGTCTAATGAAGACAATAGTGACATTGCAATAGTGAAAGAGCCATATGACAAGTTCTGCTTCTGTGAGCAAAGTGTCACAACAAGTACTTAAGAGGAAAATCAAACAGTTGGCTTGAGTTTCTTCTTGGTCATGGGACTTCAAAAGCATATTGTTCAGATAAAACTTTTCCATCTAAAATGCAATAATAACAGTAAAATAGAACCTTTGAACACATAGTGTTTGGGAACTCAGTATTTTTGTTTTCAATATAGCAAAACTCTTGGGTATAATTCAGCTTTTTTTCTTTCTACATCACTCCCACCCTCTTATTTATATTTTAGTACATGACT
Organism: Mus pahari; assembly: GCF_900095145.1. NCBI lineage: Eukaryota > Metazoa > Chordata > Mammalia > Rodentia > Muridae > Mus > Mus pahari. The sequence goes on from NC_034607.1 coordinate 56,512,161, forward strand.
TAGTTAATTTGAAAAGTGATTAGAGAAAGCATACACTTCATGGCACTCCTGCTCTAATTTCAGACTAGGAAAACATAAGTTTAGCTTGATGTATTACAAGATAATTGATCTGATTAGATTTTTAAGAGCATGATTAGTTTACCCTTCAGGCAAACATATTTACCCCAGAAATGGAGCAACCTATTGTGTTTGGATGCTAATCATGCTTTTAAATTGTTATGGGATGGAATCCCATTCTGCAGAGTACATACAGTAGGACCAACAACCAGGAGATTGTGCTGGCCACTCCTAGTACAAAACTTAAGGGATTGCAGAAAACACAGTAACTATCTCAGTCACCGATTTATTGCTGTGAGGAGATATCATAACTAAGGCAAGTCTTATTTTAAAAAAAATTAACTGGGGGCTTGCTAGCAGTTTCAAAGGCTAACTGAGTCTGTTATCACCATAGAGAGAGTGACAGAGGCAGGTGTGGCACTGGAGAAATAGATGGGAGCTACATCTTAATATTCAAATCAGAGAGTGAAATTTGGCCTGACATGGGCTTTGGAAACTTCAAACCCCATCTGTTGTGACACATTTCTTCCCCGAAAACCATAGCTCCTAATCTCTTCATTTCTTTGAAGTTGTTCCACTCTCTGGTGTCTAAAAATTCAAATAGTTGAGTCTATGGAGTCTATTTGTTCTTTCTTCTATTTTCCTTTCCATTATTTTTTTTCTTTATTCAATTTACATCCTTATTGCTGTCCCTGCCTCCCAATCTGATCTACACACAGTGCCTTCCCCATCCCCCTCCCCATCCCTATCCCCATCCCCATCCCCATCCCCATCCCCTTCCCGACCCCCACCTTCATCCCCATCCCAACTCCCACCCCCATCCCCATCACCATCACCATCCCATCCCTATCCTCTTATTCTGTGAAAGTACAGAGTCTCCCCAACACTATCACCCAACTGTGTCACATAAAGTCTTTGCAGGGCTATCAGAATCCTCTCCCAGTGATGCCAGTCAAGGCAGCCAGCCCAGTTAAGGGTAGAGATTGGAAAGATAGGCCACAGCTTTAGAGACAGTCCCACTCCAGTTGTTGGGGAACTCATATGAAGACCCAGCGAACATTTGCAACATATGAGGGGGAGGGGGCCTAGGTCCAGATGGTGTATGTTCTTTGGTTGGTGGTTCAGTCTCTGAGTGCCTATGGAAGCCATTCTTAAACCACAACAGTAGCTAAGTTAAGGAATGTCTTCTTTTTTTCAGGAGCACAAAAATAAAGTTAACATAAAATATTCACAATAAATAATAATAAATATTTTCAATCCTACAAAATCACTCTTACATATTTGGTTTATTTGATAACTTATTGATTTATTTAGCTTTTTATTTGGCTTGACTGCCTTAGTTTTTGCAAACCATTTGTTAATTGGTGTGCACATGCTGTGGGCAGGGGAGGTTGTGAGAGTGAGTTTTTCATTGTAGATGAGCACTCGGGTTGGGAATGCCACAGTGCATATGCTTCCACCTTCACTGTTACTTGAGATAAGGGCTCTGCTGCTGACTAAGCAGGCTTCCTTGCAGTAAGGGTTCTGGAAATTCTCCATCTCAGGCATCATACTCCTGCAGCAGGGCTTGGTGGGATCCTTGGAGTTTGTGCTAATGCATTCTAGTCATATGTAGATTTTGGGAATGTGTGTGTGTGTGTGTGTGTGTGTGTGTGTGTGTGTGTGTGTGTGTGTGTGTGTGGTGGGTATGTGTGCATACGCACACATGTGCACATATCTTTCACTCTGGGGTGTCTTTCAAATCAGTGTAAACAAATTTTGCTGTTTGGAAATTTCCTTGATATAAAACAATTATTGACAACCTCAAATAGTTACTCTGCATTTTTACTATATTTCCCTTGAAAGAAACATATAACAAGGAATTTATATGGCTGCACATGCTTATGATTATGCCTACAAATCCTGATGGTTCGGAGTATGAACATGTTCTTTAAATCTTGGAGTGAGGAACAGAGACATTTTAATTTAAAAATAGATTCTTCTCTCATAGGATAAATCCAGACCGCAATTTCCCCTTCCTTTACTCCTCTCAGAATTTCCCCACTTCCTTGTTTCCCAGATCCACTCCCTCTCTCTTTTCCTCCAGAAGAGAGCAGGACTCCAAGGGACAAGCAAAACATGACAAAACAAAATACAGTTAAACACGTAAAAGGTCCTCACACCAAAGTTAGACAAGAACATCCAAAAGGAAGAAAAGAGTACCAAGAGTGTGCAAAAGAGTCAGGGACACACCAGCTTGCACAGTTAGGAGTCCCACAAAAACATGAAGATAACAGCTGTATACAGAGGACCTGGTACAGACCCATGCAGGCCGAGTGCTCGATGCTTCCGTCTTTCTGAGCCTACATGAGCCATGCTTAGTTGACTCAGTGGGTCCTGTTCTCCTGATGACCTCCGTCCCCTCTGACTCCAACTATCTTTCCACCTCCTTTTCCTTGGGATTCCCCCCAACTCAGAAGGGAGACCTGATAAAGACCTACAATTTAGACTCTGTCTCCCAATAATGTATGGCTGTGGGATTCTGCACCTGTTCCCATCTGTTCTCTGAGGAAGCCTCTCTGGTGATTACTGTACACGGCACTGATGTATGTGCATAGCAGAATATTATTAGGGATCATTTCATTGTTCTTGTTTGCTACTTTTGTATGGTTACTGTATGGTTCTATACTAAGTCTCTGGGTTATCTAGTCTGTGAATCGTACCCATGTAAGCAGTGTTAGGCATGGGCTACCTCTCATGGAGTCAGTTACATCAGGCATTGGCTAGACATACCCACAAGGTTTGCACCACTACGGCCTCAAAACATTTTGAAGGCAGGACTGGTCAAGCAAGGATTGTGGACCAAAGAGACTAGATCTTAGGGATGAAAGCTCCCTGTAGTCAACAACTGGAGCACTCCATATTCAATGAGCTGTGGGATGTTGGAGGGACAGTGATTTTTTTTTTTTAAACCTTTACCTCTTCTCAAGATGTTTAAGCTCATTACAGGAATCTTGTTCTTGGAATTGCATGTGATAAAATTATCTGTGATATTTACCAAAGCATGAAATTATAGGATTGAACACATATTTAATAGATTTGGTGTTTTCCAAAGACAAAGCCTGAGATGGTGTCTTTTCAACCATTATCCCAAATTAGCTCTATTGTGTCCTAGACACAGAGTATCATTTTCATTTTCTACTTTGTGTAGATATTGTTTTCATGGTTTTAGTTTAATAGTTTTGGAACATTCCTTCCTTGCAAGGAGATCTATTACTTAATTTGTGTCCTAATATGGAGGCACATATGAGTGCTTTTCTCAACTTCATAAAGAGCAAAAGAATAGACAAGCATAGATAAGAAGAGTCATGGCTGAGCAAAAACTATAATTTGAATTTTTCTTTGAAGCTTTCTCAAGAGAGTTTATGGCTCATGTTATACTTTTATAGCTGTAAGTGCATCTTGTCAGCGTGAGAGCAGCTGTCATATAGTGCCAGACTAATAATCCATCTGGTTCTACATGAGAACACTCTTGCCCTCAAAATAGAATGGGAGATACAAAAAGGACACCAGCTTACTGTTTATAGTATTAGCATTAATCACCTAATCCTTTTCTCCTAAATCTAATAGTATTTAAATGTGGCTGATCTTTACCAATAGAAGAACACAAGCTCATCCCTTATGTATATGGATCTTATCTTCTATTCTCTTCCTCTCCTTATTAATCTCCTTAAGGATTCTGATAAACTTTGACTTTGTCCTCAATCTCCGTTCCACATTAAAGGTTGATGTTTTACTGGTGGACCTCATATATAATTCAGAAAAATTTACATATTTTAATATTGAAGCCTCATATTACCATCAATCATAGGCATGATCAAACATTAGTAAACACTGTTATTTCAAGGTCATTTATCTACAAAGTAGGATTTTTCACATGAAAATTCCAGTTTAGAGTATTCAAGATGCATAGAATCCCATTTGTCAATCAATCTCTGAAGATAAAGCTACACCATCACCAGTAAAATGTTATAAAAATGTGTGTACATTTTATTTGTAGCTACATAATCTTTGTACCATTAATACTAATAACAAATTACCACCTTAGATAAGTTTAACACAATAGGAGAAGAGGAATACTGTCTTTATCTTGTTCCTCTTGCTGAGGAAAGGAACAAGAGAAAGGGTTGTTGCAGCCCACAGTTTATAGATGTTTTCTATAATTTCAGGACAATGACAGCAGCAGGCACTTAGGCTGGTTGGTCACATCACACCACAAGCAAGAAGAGAGAGCCATGAATGACTGTCTCTAGCCATTTTATTTTTTACATTAGATAGTCTAGAACCTCAGTCAGGAAATGGTGACACACACATGTACCAGGTCTTCCTATCTCAATTAATAAAATCAAGATAATCTCCCATAGGTAGATTCCCACACCCAGAATTCCACATCCCTAATGGCTGGAGGTCTGTCAAGCTGAAAAACACAATCATAGGTCTACCCCTTGTCAACTTGGCGTTGAAATATCACTTTTAAGCCGTAGATGTCCACCTCCTTTCCCTATAACCTAATGGCCATCTTATAAAATAGATTAGGTCCAACACTGAAAGACTCTATATTTGTCAACAGTTTCAATATGTCCAGTTTCTCTCAACTGAAGTTCATACACAATAGAAACCAAATTTCATGCCTTCAAACTATAGAACACCATAAATATCTTCATTTTAAAACAGAAGAATTGGGGCAAAAGAGTGAATCATTTGACCAAAGTGAAGCCAAAATCAAGCAGGGCAAACAAATCCTGTAGTTTCATGCCCAGCATGTAAATTCCAAATGACGTAGATAGCCCTATTCCTCCAACTCCACCAGCAACATACACAGATTCTCTCCTAGGCTAGTTTCACTGGGCTTCTTGGTGGATGTCCCATGGTTCTAGTATCTCTGATATCCTGCAGTGTCAATTGAAAGCCAGGCTTCGGTTACCTCATTAAGGATAATATCCTCCAGATACATTTGCCCAAGAATTTCATAAATTCATTGTTTTTAATACCTAAGCAGTACTCCATTGTGTAAATATACCACAGTTTCCGTATCCATTCCTCTATTGAGGGACATCTGGGTTCTTTCCAGCTTCTGGCTATTATAAATAAGGCTGCTATGAACATAGTGGAGCATGTGTCCTTATTAC
>NC_034607.1:56518000-56522623 GCF_900095145.1 Mus pahari
AAAAAAAAAAAAAAAAAGCTTCACCATCAGAGCTTCATGCAATGGTCACTTAGGCCCTCTTTATAGGGATTGCAACAGGACCAGGCAGTGTCTTGCCTCAGCTTCTCTCAATAAAACTCTTAGTCCTGCATTTTCCATGCCTTTGGAACCATTATCACAGGAAAGGTGCCAAGTTCAACTTCAAGTTGATCACAGCTGTATGGAGTTCTATGTACTGATATTAAGGGAAATCTTTGCTGTTGTCCCAGCACTGACTGCCAGGTTTCTCTTTAGTGAAATCAGTCTCTCCAACCAAAGGTTAGAGTTGTTGGGTCATCTACATTCTTCTTGCCTGATACTTCAAGCTTCTACATTCCTTTCTTCCACCAAACACTGTTCTACTTAAATCATCTTTACTTGGGGTTTTCAGAGAATGTACAGATTGAAATCAAATTCTTGCCCAAATATCAAATGAATAATTCATATTCCAGTTCATTATAGTGTAGATTTTTCCCTCTGAAAGAAACCTCATAAGCCAGATCCCAACTGCCCACATTTACAGTCTCCCGCAAGAATGGCTGTCAAATGTTGAAAGTTGTTGACCTTAATCCTTCATTCTGTCTGTGTCTAAACTCTGACATGTTCTTTCCCACTATAATGAATGGTTTGAATCATATTTAGTGTTAAAAAGTCTACTGAGCTCATTTAAAACAAAAACAAAAACAAAAACAAAGACTATGCCTCTGAGTTCCCATGCCTAATTTCAACAATTAGGAATCTGTTTACAATGAGAAGTTTCTAGCCGGGCGTGGTGGCGCACGCCTTTAATCCCAGCACTCGGGAGGCAGAGGCAGGCGGATTTTTGAGTTCGAGGCCAGCCTGGCCTACAAAGTGAGTTCCAGGACAGCCAGGACTATACAGAGAAACCCTGTCTCGAAAAACCAAATAAATAAATAAATAAATAAATAAAATAAAATAAAAAAATAAATAAAAAGAAAAAAATTAAAAAAAGGAATCAAACCTACAATGAGAAGTTTCTGTATTGGTGTTTATGAATCTGGGTTTTCACATTGCATCACATGGAACATGCCAGTAGCATTCAGTCACTTATCTCTCCCATTCACAGGCAGGAGATTTTGAGCTTGATTATACTGTTGGCAAAAGCTGTGAAAATATGATTTTATAGGTAGTATGCAATGTATTTTAGAGACATATAATGTTTACCTGTATTTTTGGGAATAATGTTAGTCATGAGTTATATCTGGATATAAATAAGGACTGTAAGTTGTTGATTTTTCTAACATTTTTAATTTATTAATTAAAATATCAATGTAAAATTAAACTTTATCTTCTCAACTGTTTGTTTTATAACTTAGATAGAAAAGCTGGCAGTGTTTCTGAATGGTGGCTTTTCTTTTTCTACGATTTCTAAGTTTTCTATTTCAATCAGTCCTGTGTTTAGATTTCATGTATAAATATCTTTATGAATCAAGCATTTAAATATTTTTAATAGATTTTGTTTCATAGGTGTCATATCCTCCATACTGAACTTTTGTCATCTTTGGCCAGTAGCAATCTAATTAAGTTATTTGATTGCTTACTGATAACTTCACTGCTATTTATTCGTGTCTTTTTCCTTTAAGCTTTTTACCTAATAGTTGTATCAGGTAGTAACACAATACTGTATGTAGAAAAGTGGCACAGGGCATATATAGCAGATGTGCAGCTTGTTCTACATGTGGGTCATAAACAACTGGAATGCTGCTGCCCCCAAAGCTGTTGTCTGTACATAGGATATGTTCTTCTAGCTGGGATGTCTTCTGTGACCTAAATAGGAAAGGAGACACTTAGCCCCATAGAGACTTAATGTGCCAGGGAGGGGGGATACTTAGGAGGATCCCACATGCTCAGAGGAGATGAGGGATGAGAGAAGGATCATAGGTGAGTGTGACTGGGAGGAGAAGTGAATGTGACTTAAAGTGAAGAATTAAAAATAAATAAATAAATAATAATAATAAAGATGGTTTACGGTTATAATATAATCAAAGAACGTTTTCTAAAGTGGTATCTTTATTTTGGAGTATTCTTAAACTGTTACATTTAATTGTGTTACTTTTTCTTTGATATTTATCTGAAGAAATATATTTCTATTAACTCTAACAATTTCATGTGCAGCTTAGAGTTCAGAGCTGGATAAACATATCTGGAAATACTGCTTTACTTCCTATTTTTAAAATAGTGGCTGGTGTTCAAGAAATGGGCATATAAGTGACTGTCAAATGTTGAAAGTTGTTGACCTTAATCCTTCATCCTATCTGTATATACAGTCTGCTATATTATTTTACAAAGCAAGTTATTAGACAGACTTCTCCTTATTTTCTTGGGCTTAATCCTAAGAATGGTTACCAACAAAGCCAGAAATGTACTATTATAGTAAGGCTTTTTTTGTTTGTTCTTTATTTCTTCCTCTCTCTCTCTCTCTCTCTCTCTCTCTCTCTCTCTCTCTCTCTCTCTCGTATGTTTTTTCGTATGTTTTTTGGGGAGTGGACAGGATCTCTAAGTATGGCCCTGCATGTCCCGGAATCTACTCTGTAGATCAGGCTGGCCGCAAGCTCATAGAGATCTGCCTGCCACAGTCTCCACAGTGCTGGATTAGAGGTGTGCAACGCAATTGCTTCACATATGAAATGAGTGAATCTCATCAATTGCTGGGTTTTCCAAGGAGGATGACTCAATCATCAACATATATTAGATTCATATTACCAAACCTCTCAAATCTTTTAGTCAAGATAAGTGATACTGGAAGAAGGATTATTCCATCAGATAATCTATGATGAATGACTTAGTCAATGATCAGTGAGGACTTAGGTTATTATGAACTGAGGCATCCAAGGAAAGTTGCTGATTGGAGTTCCTTTCCTTCACTATTAGACTACTCTCCAGATATCTCATTTTTACTCACATTGACTCCTAATTCTATATGCTCTGATTTTGACAGTGTGATAATTTTACAGTCTCAGTTGTAGGATCTCAGAGGTTCTGTGATGTAGTCCCTGGACCTATGTATGTAGTCAGATATGTCTCAAGGAAGCTGCCTTTCCTTTTAGGACAACTTCAATCTTGTTTTTCTAGGGAAACTATTAGTAATGTTTAGTTACTTTCTATGGTGACTGACGGAATAAACAGTTTTTATTTAAAAACAGGCAACATGATACCACAACTGATGGCAACATTTTGAATTTATTTTTCAAATTTATTTACAAATTTAAGACTAAAATGTTTTAATGTTATCTTCAATTCATAGTACATTTATTTTCTTCCATAAGTAAAGTATGGTTTCAGAAAATATATGGACTTTCTAAAAAGTTTTATTGCTGTAAACACATTTGTTTACTTATAGATTTTTTTTTGTTTTTTTGTGTTTATTTTTTATTATATTTTCCTGAAAACCCACAATCAAATGACTGTATTTTTTTAAGTTAATTATTCCATTTGTTCACATCTCAAATGATATCCCACTTCCTGGATATCCTCCACAAGACCCCATGCCATAACCTCCCTCTCCTCCCTCTCCTTTGCCTCTATGAGGTTGTTCCCCAACCACCTACACTCTCCTGCTCCACCCTTCCAGCATCCCCATACACTGGGGCATCAAACTTCCACAGGACCAAGGGCCTCCCCTCCCATTGATTTCAGACAAGGCCATCCTCTGCTACCTATGTATCTTGAGTCAGGGATCCCTTCCTGTACACTCATTAGTGGGTGGTCTTGTCCCTGGGAATACTGGGTGGTCGGACCAGCTGATATTGTCCTTCCTATGGAGTTGCAATCTCCATCAGTCCCTTTTGTCCTTCCTACAGCTCCATGACTGCTAGAATTAAAAGTGTCTAAAAGGGAACACTTTATATCTCATAATTTTAAAGGAGATGTGTTGTTACACAGTTTTGTCCTTTAATTTATTACAGTTTGGGAAGATTTAATGAGCACTAAGAACTTTTGTTTTTCAATCTATATACAAAGCATAAAATACTAATTGTTTTGAAATTATTTTTCCATCAGAAAAATCACAGATGACAGATGGGGGAAAAGCATGACTTGGTAGAAATAGTATTATGTCTAAGATAAAACCAAAATGTCCATACCCAATGCTCAGGTCTGTAATGCTTGCTCTTCAGGAGGTTGAAGTAGGAGGATTATGAGTACCTGTGATTCAACACCACCCTGGACAGTGGAGTGAGAACCTGATTCACAATGGAAAGGAAATGGAGGTTGTGGTAAACTGGTTGCGTGGCACCTATAAGGCCCGTGGTTCTGACCCTGGTACGGTGAAAACAAGTAACTGAACAGTCGAAGCTTGGATAATAACAGTGAGGTAGACAAAGCAAAGCAGTTATTCAGGCCATAGATATTTTGGGGGACAAACAGTATTTCTGAAGATTGCAGGTGAGATGCAGAGAGAAGTGTTTTTAACATCAGTGCACTCCTTAGGTCTGTTGCTGAGTCTAAATTTTCACTGAGGAATGTTCACAGATATAAGACTTTCTGAGTTGAACAGCAATGGCTTGTGCTGTAAAATCAAGAATTGACAAATGGGACCTCATAAAATTGCAAAGCTTCTGTAAGGCAAAAGACACTGTCAACAAG
>NC_034607.1:56523338-56525032 GCF_900095145.1 Mus pahari
TTTTTTTTTTTTTTTTTTTTTTTTTTTTTTTTTTTGGTTGGGAGACTGTTAATGCCTTCTTCTATTTCTTTAGGGGTTTTTGGACTATTTAGATGTTTTATCTGTTCTTGATTGATTTAACTTGGGTACCTGGTATATGTGTAGAAAACCATCCATTTTATCTAGAATGTCAAATTTTGTTGAATATTAAAATTGCTAGTAGGATTATTTTTTTAATTTCCCCAATTTCTTTTGTCAAATTTGGTTGAATATTAAAATTGCTAGTAGGATTATTTTCTTTAATTTCCCCAGTTTCTTTTGTTATAGCTCCCCTTTCGTTTCTGATTTTGTTCATTTGGATATTGTCTCTACGCCCTCTAGTCAGTTTGCCTAAGATTTTGTCTGTGTTGTTGATTTTCTCAAAGAACCAGTTTCTAGTTTTGTTCTTTGTATAATTCTCTTTGTTTCTACTTGGTTTATTTCAGCCATGAGTTTGAATATTTCCTGCCTTCTACTCCTCTTGAGTGTATTTGCTTCTTCTAGTTCTAGAGCTTTTAGATGTGTTGTTAAGCTGTTAGTGTATGATCTCTGCAATTTCTTTATGAAGGCACTCAGGGCTAAGAGTTTTCTTCTTAGCAATGCTTTCATTTTGTCCCATAAGTTTTGATATATTGTCTCTTCGTTTTCATTAAATTCTAAAAAATCTTTAATATTTCTTCCCTAAGTTATCATTGAGTAAATAGTTGTTTAGCTTCCATGTGTATCTGGGCTTTTTGTTGTTTTTGTTGTTATTGAAGACCAGCCTTAGTCCATGGTTGTCTGATTGAATACATGGGATTAATTCAATGTTCCTGTATCTTTTGAGGTTTGTTTTGTGTCTGATTTATGGTAAGTGTTTAGGAAGGTACCATGAGGTGCTGAGAAGAAGGTATATTATTTTGTTTTAGGGTGACATGGTCTGTTGACATCTGTTAAACCCATTTGGTTCATGGCTTCTGCTAGTTTCACTGTGTTCTGTTTACTTTCTGTTTCCATGATTTGTCCACTGGTGAGAGAGGGGTGTTGAAATCTCCTACTATTATTGTGTAAGGTTCAATGTGTGCTTTGAGCTTCAGTAACATTTCCTTTAAAATGTGTGTGACCTTGCGTAAGGGGCATAGATTTCAGAATTGGGACTTCATCTTGGTAGATTTTCCCTTTCATGGGTATATAGTGTCCTCCCTCATATTTCTTGATAACTTTTGGTTGAACTATTTTATTGGATATGAGAATGTCTACTCCAGCTTGTTTCTTGGGACCATTTACTTGTAAAATTTGGCTGGATGGGGTATTTGTGTCCTGGGGTCCAGGGATATCAGTTCCACCAAGTATTTGGGTGGTATTTGAGTTCTCCCCTATGATACTGGATGTGTCAGAATACCTGTGGAGTCAAGGTGCAATTGAGGTGTGGGCTGAGTTTGGTAGGATCCAGAGCAGAGGCTCTGCTCCCAGCACAGGTACAGACAGGTCTCTGGATGACTATATACATTTAAAAGTCATTATTTCTAGCATAGTTTAACATTAATTTGAGAAAATGCTAGATTAATTATTTTTTGTTCCTTTTTTTGTTTATTAGAAGTAGCTTTATGCCGGGCGTGGTGGCACATGCCTTTAATCCCAGCACTTGGGAGGCAGAGGCAGGCGGATTTCTGAGTTTGAGGCCAGCCTGGTCTACA
>NC_034607.1:56525100-56526760 GCF_900095145.1 Mus pahari
TTTTATATCTATTTTATTTATTTATTTATTTTATGCAGGACATACACGTGGAAGTCAGAGGACCACATGTAGAAGTTTATGGTGCATGTTCTGGGACTGAACTCAGCTCATCATGGTTAACATTGGGCTCCTTTACATGTAGGGTTGTTTCAAGTGTTTTAGTGTTTTGAGTTATCTAATAGCTCTGTGGAAACACATGTTTTAAAATTAATGAATAAAGTATTTTTCTTGAATTCTGTTTTATATTTCTAGCTTTTTCCTCTTTAAAATTTGTTTTTTCAATCTATTATTTTGTTTTCAAAAGGAAATAATTACAAATCTTTTAGCACACAAATTTTTTTAGTGTTTTGTTTGTCTCCCTCCTTACATAAAAGAACACAAGTATACATACTCCCCCCATGTACCTCTGTTTTTCTTTTAGTATGTATTATTGTGAAGATGTACAAACATATGCACTACATGCTTAATAACTGTATCTAACATATAGACAAGCTACATTTTTTCCACAAATTCTCGTTTAAACAAGTTATTTTCAGGCTTAAAAATAGTACTTTAATAATTGATCTGTGCAAAGATCTTTTCTGGTTTTTCCATCACATGTTTTATAATGTAATAAGAAAAGCTAGTTTTGCTGGCTCTGGGGTAAATATATAGATTATTTAGAGAAATACTGGTAAATTCTCTTCACAAAGATATACTACTTTTCCATTCTTATCTGATTTATTCACTTTTAAATCACTGCAGGAGAATTATGAACTGAGATACATGGTTAAATAAAAGAAAATTTCTTAAAAATGAATACAGTTCTACTTAAGTGACAGTGTAATGCCATAGAGTTTGAAACAATGAAACCTGGAAATGTTATACATTTTGTAGTAAAGAGTGTTCTGTTTAATTCACAATGCTGTGTGTGAAACTTTATTTCTAATTGTCGATCGAAAAATAATGTTATCAGTGATGTTATACAGATCTTTCACTTCTTTAGTTAGAGTCACACCAAGGTATTTTATATTATTTGTGACTATTGTGAAGGGTGTTGTTTCCCTAATTTCTTTCTCAGCCTGTTTATCCTTTGTGTAGAGAAAGGCCACTGATTTGTTTGAGTTAATTTTGTATCCAGCTACTTCTCTGAAGCTCTTTATCAGGTTTAGGAGTTCTATGGTGGAATTTTTAGGGTCAATTATATATACTATTATATCATCTGTTCAGCATCCTTAGTCATCAGGGAAATGCAAATCAAGACAACTCAGAGATTCCCCCTCACACCAGTCAGAATGGCTAAGTTCAAAAATACAGGTGAAATCAGATGCTGGCAAGGATGTAGAGAAAAGGAATACTCCTCCGTTGTTAGTGGGATTGAAAGTTGGTAAAACTACTCTGGCAATCAGTCTGGCGGTTCCTCAGAAAATTCGACATAGTACTACCAGAAGATCCAGAAATTCTTCTACTAGACAAATACCCAGAAGATGTCCCAACTTGTAATTACGACACATGTTCCACTATGTTCATAGCAGTTTTATTTATAATAGCCAGAAGCTGGAAAGAACCCAGATGTCCCTCAACAGAGGAATGGATACAGAAAATGTGGTACATTTACACAATGGAGTACTGCTCAGCTATTAAAAACAGTGAATTTATGAAATTCTTAGGCAAATGGATG
>NC_034607.1:56526875-56546739 GCF_900095145.1 Mus pahari
CAAATGGATGCATCTGGAGGATATCATCCTGAGTGAGGTAACCCAATCACAAAAGAACACACATGATATGCACTCACTGATAAGCAGATATTAGCCCAGAAAATTTAAACTTCCAAGATATAATTTGCAAAACACATGAAACTCAAGAAGAAGGGAGACCTAAGTGTGGATACATCGTTCCTTCTTAGAATGTGGAACAAAATACCCATGGAAGGATTTACAGAGACAATGTTCAGAGCTGAGATGGAAGGAAGGACCATCCAGAGACTGCCTCACCTGGGGATCCATCCCACATACAACCACCAAACCCAGACACTATTGCATATGCCAGAAAGATTTTGCTGACAGGACCCTGATATAGCTATCTCTTGTGAGGCTATGCCAGTTCCTGACAAATACAGAAGTGGATGCTCGCAGTCATCTATTGGATGGAACACAGGGCCCCTAATGAAGGAAAAGAGAAAGTACCCAAGTAGCAAAAGGGGTCTGCAACCCTATAGGAGGAACAACAATATGAACTAACCAGTACCCCCTCCCAGAGTTGTGTCTCTAATTGCATATGTAGCAGAGGATGGCCTAGTCAGCCATCAATGGGAGGAGAGGCCCTTGGTCTTGCAAACTTTATATGCCCCAGTACAGGGGAATGCCAGGGCCAGGAAGCTGGAGTGAGTGGGTTGGGGAGCAGGGCTGGGGGAGTGCATAAGGGGCTTTGGGTAAAATAACAATTGAAATGTAAATGAAGAAAATATCTAATTTTTAAAAAGAAGGTTTTAATTTGCTTTATGGCTGAGAGGACAGTGTATGGCATGGAGACATAGTAAAGTTAATGACACAAAGAGCATTTGTCTTGGTGAAACATTAAAAAAAAAAAAAAGAAAGAGAAATATATTTGTCATCTGGGTTGATTACCTATGAGAACACATGGAAGATCTTGTTGCTGAAGACAAAACATATTTTTGTTCTAGGATAGAGGGATTACAAAAAATAATAATAAAACAAGATAGAAGGCTAGTTTGCTTACTGATAGAGGCTGCTATTCAGGCTACATAAGGAGAATTGCCAGCAAAAGTTTTACTGCCAACTGGCCAGGTAAGGAGTATCTTATGACTTAACCATTTTCTTGTTGGATTTGAGGCCTTCTTTATAAGATGAAATCCATATCTAAGAAGCACTGAAGCATCCACATTTTGGTCTTTCTTCTTCTTGGGCTTCATATGGTCTGAATTGAATATTGGGTATTTCGAGCTTTTGGGCCAATATCCACTTATCAGTGAGTGTATACAGTGTGTGATCTTTTGTGACTGAGTTACCTCACTTAAGATGATATTTTCAAGTTTCATCCGTTTGCAAACCCATCAACAATGGAGGAGTGTTCCTCTTTCTCCACATCCTCACCACCATCTAATGTCACCTGAGTTTTTGACCTTAGCCATTCTGACTGGTGTGAGGTGGAATCTTAGCACTGTTTTTATTTGTATTTCTCTGATGACTAAAGATGTTGAACATTTCTTTATGTGCTTCTTGGACATTCTACATTTCTCAGTTGTGAATTCTTTGTTTAGCTCTGTACCTGAATTTTAATAGGGTTATTTGGTTCTCTGGAGTCTAACTTCTTAAGTTCTTTGTATATATTGAATATTAGCCCTCTATCAGATGTAAGATTGGTAAAGATATTTCCCCAATCTGTTGGTTGCCATTTTGTCCTATTGACAGTGTCCTTTGCCTTACAGAAACTTTTCAATTTTATGAGATCCCATTTGTTAATTCTTGATCTTAGAGCAAAAGCCATTGGTGTTCTCTTAAGGAAAATTTCACCTGTGCCCATGTTTCTGAGGCTCTTCCTCACATTCTCTTTTATTACTTTCAGTGTTTTAATTGAAGTGGTTTTAATTGAAGGTCCTTGATCCACTTAGATTTGAGCTTTGTACAAGGAAAAAGAATGCATGAATTTGCATTCTTCCACATGTAGACCAACAGTTGAATCAGCACTATTTGTTGAATATGCTATCTTTTTTCTACTGGTTTCGCTCCTTTTTCAAAGATCAAGTGACCATAGGTGTGTGAGTTCTTTTCTGGGTCTTCAATTCTATTCCATTGATCTACCTGAATGTCTCTGTACCAATACCATAGAGTTTTTATCATTATTGCTCTGTAATACAGCTTGAGGTCAGGGTTGGTGATTTCCCCCAGATACTCTTTATTGTTGAGAATAGTTTTTGCTATACTGGGTATTTGGTTATTCCAAATGAATTTGTTAATTGCTCTTTCAAACTTTATGAAGATTTGAGGTGGAATTTTGATGGGTATTGCACTGAATCTGTAGATTGCTTTTGGCAAGATGGCCATTTTTAATATATTAATCCAGCCAATTTATGAGCATGGAAGATTTTTTCCGTCTCCTGGGATCTTCATTTTCTTTCTTCAGGGACCTGAAGTTCTTGTCATACAGATCTTTCACTTGCTTAGTCAGTGTCACCAAACAAGGTATTTTTATATTTTTTGTTACTATTGTGAAGAGATTCATTTCCCTAATTTTTTTCAGTCTGTCCTTTGAATAGAGCAAGGTTACTGATTTGTTTGAGTTAAATTTATACCAAGCCACTTTGCTGAAGCTGTTTATCATGATTAGGAGTTCTCTGCTGGATTTTTTGTTGTTAGTTAACTATATTATCATATCCTCTGCCAATATTGATATTTTGACTTCTTCCTTTCCAAATTGTATTCCTTTGACCTCCTCTTGTCTAATTGCTCTGGCTCGAACTTTGAATACTATACTGAATAGCTAGGGGGAGTGGGTAGCCTTGTTGAGTCCCTGATTTTAGTGGAATTGCTTCTAGTTTCTCTCCATTTAGTTTGATGTTGGCTACTGGTTTGCTTTTATTATGTTTAGCTATGGACCTGGAATTCCTAATTTTTCCAAGACTTTTACCATGAAGAGGTATTGAATTTAATCAAATTCTTTCTGAGCATCTAATGATATGATCATGTGGGTTTTTTTTGTTTTGTTTTGTTTTTTTGTTTTGTTTTTTGTTTTTTGTTTTTTTTATCCTTTGAGTTTGTTTATCTAGTAAATTATGTTTTTGGATTACTCTAAATTGAACTATCCCTGCATCCCTGGGATGAAACCCACTTGATCATAGTGAATAATAATTTTTATGTGTTCTTGGATTCAGTTTATGAGAATTTTATTGAGTATTTTTGCATTGATATTCATAGGGGAAATTGATCTAAAATTCTCTTTCTTTGTAGGGTCTTTCTGTCGTTTAGGTATAAGCATAGTTATGACTTTATAGAATGATTTAGATAGTGTTGGGGTTATGGTACTGTTTAGATGGTTTATCTGATCCTGATTTAACTTTGGTACCTGGTATCTGTCTAGAAAAATTTCCATTTTATCCAGATTTTCCAGTTTTATTGAGTATATGCTTTTGCAGTAGGATCTGATGATTTTTTTACTTTCCTTAGATTTCTTGTATAGTTCTCTTTGTTTCTTCTTGCTGATTTTGGCCCTGAGTTTAATTATTTCTTCCTGTCTACTCCTTTTGGGTGTATTTGCTTCATTTTGTTCTACAGCTTTTAGATGTACTGTCGATCTGCTAATGTATGTTCTGTCCAGTTTCTTCTTGGAGGCACTCAGAGCTATGAGTTTTCCTCTTAGTACTGCTTTCATTTTTCTCATAAGTTTAGATATGTTGTGCCTTCATTTTCGTTAAATTCTAAAATGTCTTTCATTTCTTTCTTTATTTCTTCCTTGATCTGGTTACCATTGAGTCGAGCATTGTTCAGCTTCCCTATCTATGTGGGTTTTTCTATTGTTTCTTTTGTTATTGAAGACCAGCCTTTGTCCATGGTGATTTAAAGGGTTGCATGGAATTATTTCAATCTTCTTCTATCTGTTGAAGCCTGTTTTATGACCAATTATATGGTCAATATTGGGGACGGTACCATGAGGTGCTGAGAAGAAGTTAAATTTCTTTAAGTATGAATAAACATACAGCATTTTACTTTTCTATCAGTTCAATTTTTTCCTCATTACTTTTATATATCTATTTTATGTATATTAAAATGTGTATGTACACACGTTTATATATGTGTTCAAGTATATTCAAGTGTGTGTGTGTGCGCGCGCGCGCGCACGCACATATATTGAAGGCAGGGCAAAAATTCAGATGCCTCTACTTAGCTTTTGTCTTCCTTTCCTTTGTTTAGATAGCCTCTGACTAGCCTGGAATCTCCAAAAGGTTATGCTCGCTGGACAGAAATGTTGTAAGATCCACCTCTAGATTTCTTCCTCAGTGCTGGCATTGCAAACCCAAGTGTGCACCAACTTTTGTATGTGACTTTTAAACAAAGAACTCAAATCTTTACCTACTGAAGTATCTCCCCAATACTAGATATTGATTTATTTATTTACCAGAGGTGGTAGAAGGTCATAATTTAGAGTACAATACATAATTACAATCTATTGAAAATGATAATTTATTTATCTTTTTGTGTCTTTACATATAAGTTCTTAAAACTGATTTTAAATAATCACTTATAACCACACTGTCATTTTGACAGTTACAATTTCTTGTAGCTTTCAAGTTCCTGTAGTAAAAGAACTTCCAACCTTTCAATGTGGTGTGGTTGTATTAGTTTGGAGTGTTTTTATTTTTATCTTTGTTGCTCTAAAATGACCCTGGGCCCTCGAAATTTTGAAATGTTCTTAGAATCTTGGAACATTTGAACATTCTTTTAGTCAAAAGTTAAAATAAGAATATATATATATATATATATATATATATATATATATATATATATATATTTCTTAATAAGTAATAACTCTTTTTAAAAACTGATGCTAAGGAAAAGACTGAGAAGCAGAGAAAATATCAATAGCAGGCTCCAGAACATTCTGAATTCGTATGATTTCATGTTTGGTGAAGAGGTAAAACGTCCACATAATATTATAAATGTTGCCTATGACCTATTGGCCTAGAGTCTAGTTTGCCTCCAAAAACTATCATAGAAATTTTTCCTGGATGGTTCGTAGCCGCCTGCTGCCACACTAACTGGGTTCCTGAGTGGGAGGCCAGAGCAATGGCAAGAGAAGTAAAGAGACCAAGACAGATTTCTGATCAAGGCCCAAAGTTTACTAAGAGTCTGTGCTTATATAGAGGGAAAGTCCATCTCCTGCAGATTCACTCTTGATGCCTGTCCTAGGTGATCTGTCTGACAGAACTAGTTTGGCAAGAAGGTGTCAATCACTGGATTGCTTGCTGTCTCCAGAATCTCTCAGGAATCTCTCAGCAGGTGACAGAACAATAAAGCCATCTAGTTCAGAAGGCTCCACCCCAGGTGGTCTTATTCACAGTGGCAGCAAGGCCTGAGCCAGCCTACTCAAGGCTGGGGGAGGCTACAATGGTTCATCCCAGATAGTTCACTCACTTTTGTAAAGATTTTGACATTGGCTATATGGAAGTTTCATAGATAATACGCATTCAAACACCAACAGCAATGAAGAGAGGGAGAAAGTTTCAGAAAACATTTTAGCAAACACATTTGTGACCACACATTTATCTTGCAAAAGCTCCACATGCTTGGTAAGGCTTATCAGGGTGCATGTGAGGTGAGTAGATTTCCTGGTGTATTCCTATTCAGAAAGATGCTGAAGCAAGAAGTTAAGTCATTAATCCACAGACTTTTGAACTCAACTCTAGAGCCAGGACTCTGGCTCATACCAGTCTCCGCTACAGAATGTAGGATAATCTATGTCTGACAAACCAGGTAGAAATTTCTTGTTTTTCTTCAGAATATGCCTTTATAATCAATGATAGAAAAAGTTTGTTCTTGCCTCTGAAAGTACATGTTTCTCTCCAGCATTTTCTCTAAAATTGCCAACCTTGCAAACAGCATCAGATATCATTTAGCCACAAGCATTCTATTTAGGCTCCACTGTGCATATTTTATGAAGTTTTTCCCCATGTTTCCTTCAACACTTAACTCTGTAGAGATGGTAAATTTGAAAAGTGTTGCCAAGAGAATGCTTAAATCGAGAATTTTTTTAAAAAAAATATCTGATTCCCAGATACAGAAGTCCATCCTAAAACAGCTGGAGGCAGAACGAACTTCAGTGGTTCTGAAAATCTGAGGTATGAGGCTTGTCTATCTACAATCTGCAAGTTTTCTTCATTCTCCAAGGAAACACTTGCTTGTCTGTTACTGATATGTGCTGTTAATTTTTATTTTAAGCTTCATAAATTTAAAATCATTTTGTAATATTTAAATGTTTAAAATTATAATACTGCTAGATGTGTCTTTGGAAGAGTTTTTTCAGAGAAATTTAACTGAGAATCTCAAGCCACTTTGAAGGTAGGGAGTACCGTCCCGTGTTTCCTATACTGACTAACTATAAAGGGGAAAGGAAGATAGAAAATTGAAGTCCAGAAATCCATCTCTCTCTCTGCCTCCCTCTCCTCTCTCCCCATCTTCCTTTATGGATACAGTATGGTTCACTATTTCACTCTCCCACTTCCATAATTTCCCCTCTATGGAGGTCTGTAACTCTTCAAACTGTGAGCCAATATAAACCATTTTTTTTTCCTTAAATTGCTGATATTTACTTACATGATATGGTACTTGAAACACAATTGTAGTACAATTGTTACTAGGCATTAATTGGAAGTGTCACTTGGTTTTCCTAGATGCAAGCAGCCTAAATGTAAATGGCAAAAGTTTAAATGTGAGAATGATTCTGGAGATTATTTTACACTGCCTAAGGGGACACTTTGCCAAAGAAGAGAAAACACTGGATAATGTATCCTACATGTAGATACAAATGGGTGCCTTTATAATTTACATAAATATTATATACACATATATGTAATGTATTTAATGTATATTCAACCAGTCTATAAGCATATAAATATATAATATCACATTTTAGCATTTTATTAGTCAATTTTATACCCATGACCTAATGTAAATCATGTCAACACTCTTGAATAGATTTTCCTAAAAGGATGTTTATCATCACTATCTAATCCCACAGAACCCTTTCAAACAAAGTGATATTTTATTTATTTTTATATTTTATTAAATTTTCCAAGAAAAATTGGACTTTCAAAAAACTTGTGGCAAAGAGTGACAATTCTATCAACAAAACCCGATATTATTACTATTGTGGACAGTAGAAAGAGGCAAAGAGAGAAGCCTCCATTTCCATTAGAAACAATAACATCAACAAAATGTTAATCTGTAAAGGGTGGGAGTGTTAATGTTAATCATCAGGGTGGGAGTGTTAAAAGGGATTTGGTGAGTTACTTTGTCTCAAGGGATTTTTGTTTGTTTGCTTGTTTACATCAGAGCTGTAGGACATTCTATTGTTAGTACGCAAACTGGGGTATACTTCTACAATTTTATCATTAAATTAGTATGTGTACAAAATGCAATTTTATCCAGATTTAATACTTGAGTCAGAATGTGAAAAATGTTGGGATGTTGAATGTTGGATCCTATAAAACTTTCCTTTTCTTCAGCTTTTGTCCTGTTTACTCAGGAAGTGGAAAGAAACTGTCTGCCTCTCCTGCAACCTGTGAAAGGTGAGCTGAATTGTTAATAATAGACAAGTCTCTCACATCTTAACTTGGTAAAATTTAACAACTCTGCTTGTATGAACTTCAGAATCTAAGGGAAATGTCACTCTACAATGAGATACTTTGCCTGCATTTCTCACGTTCATGTTGGGTTTAAAAATGTGTCCTAAGTTTGCTAAGAATTTCAAGATATAAAGCTGAATCATGTCTGTTGAAATAAAGCTAAAGTTATCAAATTCTTGTCTTTCCCCTGATCATTTTTAAAACCAAAAAAATTCAGAGAAGTGATTCATGCATATTCCTCTAATTTATGAAGTTTGTTTGAATTTTTTAAAAATGAAATATCATGGTGGCACTTCTTTGCAGGTTCTATTTTTTACAATTATAAATTTTCACTGTTTGATACAACAATAAGTAAGCCAAGATCAATTTTTAAATCCAAGGTCTTTCTTGTGGGTATCAGTAAGCGATATGTATAAGAAAAATTCTTGTCCCAGTAAAAAGGGAAGGGACCCTGATACTGTGGCCTCTTGTGAGGCTACGCCAGTGCCTGGTAAACACCGAAATGGATGATCACAGCCAGCTACTGGATGGAACACAGGGTCCCCAATGCAGGAACTAGAGAAAGTACCCAAGTACCTGAAGGGGGCTGCAACCCTGTAGGTGGAACAACAACAGGAACTAACTAGTACCCCCTGGGTTTGTGTTTCTAGCTGCATTTGTAGCAGAAGATGACCTAATCGGCCATCAGTGGGAATAGAGGCTCCTTGGTCTTCCAAACTCCATATGACCTAGCACAGGCAAGGCCTGGGCCAAGTAGTGGGAGTGGGTGGGTAGGGGAACAGAGGTGGGGGGAGGGGTATGGGAATCTTTCGGGATAGCATTTGAAATGTAAATAAAGAAAATAATAATAATAAAAAAAAAAAAAAGAGGCGGTGTTGTATTAACAAACACAGTTTATAAAGATTCATTTATATTGCAAATACTCTTCCAGATTTTCCATCTAGTTCTTTATTTTCACTACTACCCCAGCCCTGCCTTAACCTGGGAGCATAATAAAGACTTGTTTTATGAAAGTGATCATCACATTTATCCTTGGGTACTGCAACTAGAAATCTTCTATCAAAGGTTCACGTGGATATCAAGCTCTGAATGTGAATTTCTTGCCTCAATGCCTATAAACATCCCTCCCATGTTTGAGGTGAAGGACTCAGAGAGGCTAAGGAATCTGAAAGAAGCGCACACAGGTGACTGGGAAGTTGTTTGAGATTTCATTGTGAGAACCTTTGTCTCAAGGCTTTCCTCCAGTCCCACATCTCTGTTTTTCCTTATGACTTTATGACACATTTAGCTTCATGTTTTTCATGAGGTAGGCTGCATTCTCCTGCAATTGCCAAGGTGACTTTGCGTTGATAGCAGAAGGTGATGAAAATGGATAGGCCTTGCCACGGTTGTTCTAAGTCCAAAATCTTTTAAAGAAAACTGATATATTATACAATTCATAAAAACTCACCACTGCAAGATTCAAAGGTAATGTCCAAATAAAAGAGAGCTCTTTAGGGCAAATGTATTTAAGAAACACAGTGATCTTTCAGAGAGAGACATACATTTCTACACATTTATCACACATACACACACACACACACACACACACACACACACACACACACAAATCACTTAACCCCTAAAAAGGATTGATTTAATCTTGTATACAATTATTTTTTAAAAATAAAATACCCTGCAACAACAATGATTCATAAATGGAAAAAAATTTTAAATGAAGGAAAAAGCCTCCAAACTCTATCTAGTAAAAAGACCTCAAATTTTTATGCTATTCCAAGCTCAAAACTGACTAACTCTTTAAAAAAAAATGACAGGAGACAAGACATAAGGAAGGAAGTTAAACATGATTTCCCCAAAAATATTTTCACCCAATTATAGACTCTGAAAGACAGGCATTTCTACTAGTTCGTCAGCAATTGTCATTCCACATCAGGCTGCAGCTTCCCACTTGAATGGGATACAATTCCTTGCAGTTAGAGATGAATGCTGTGCCAAAAATAACTGCTGGGTCTGCCTCCTGGAACACATCAGGGTTTTCCTGCTCTGCACAGCACTCAAGAAACTCCTGACACAACCTTTTTCCCAGGGAAGTGTCTCCATCTGCAGATTACTCACTCATTACTTCCCTTGTCATTGCATTTTTAAAAAAAATATGTACTTATATATCAATTTATCCCTTCCCCATCATGTGCACACATGCATGCGTGCCCCCCCTCTCTCTCGTTCTGTGTGTGTGTGTGTGTGTGTGTGTGTGTGTGTGTAGGTCAGAAGACAACTTTCTTTACTCAGTTTCTCTTCTTCCATCATACAGGGTTCCACCAATCAAGCTAAGATAGTCAGGCTTGGTGCCATGAGCCTTTACCCACTGAACCTTCTTGCTGATTCTCCTGTCCATGTATTCTTTCATTTTTCAATTTTCTTTTATGTGTAAATTTCTTTGCACACGCCTACCAAATCAAACACACATCTCTTGTATAAGAAGTATGTGCTCTTAATCAATGTGTCATACTTCTAGCACCCCATGTATTCTTGAATTAGTAATGTTAAAAGCAGAATTATAAGAGATGAGTAGCAATTCAGGCAACAAAATTACTTTAGTTCCATACAACCAATAGAAGCAGCTTAAACAGGAAAAGGAAGTTAATTTGTATGCAAATGTGTCATCTATTTACAACTTCATTTCTTAAGTGATAGAAGTACTGTGTAGTATGATTTTATACATTATTTTAACATATTTTTCATGTGTATAATTTTATAACTAACATCCAAGCCACAAAGCTATTTTGACATAGTATATTTAATATTATGTGTTAATTTTGACCAGTTTTGAATGAAATCCTATTTGTCCAGTTTTTGGGTCTGGCTTATTTCATTTAGGGGGCTATCTGTATGAATCACTTAAAGTGATGGTTATAATAGAAGTTCATTTCTTCAAGTGTTTCCTTTATCAGACAGTGTTTTATCCTTCTAGTGAAAAAAAATCAGTATAATTGGTTCCAACATGTTTATTTGTTTGCTAATTTCCAAACATGCATTTATTTTCTTTGGATATGCGGTTTGAAATAATGGGTACATTTGACTACCCGATTTCATTTGAACTGTTTTAAAATGGCTTGATATTTTAGATTATGATTTTAGAAGGAAGACATGTCAACTGAACTAAATGTACATATCTTTTGCTATAGAAAAAAATAGTAGTAGTTAGAAACTGAAGTCAGCTGATGGGGCTGTCAAATATAGTGGAAATTTAAGCCCCCAAAAGTTGGCAACAAGGGGTCTGGGTGACTGAATATCAGAGTCTAAGGAGATTGAGGAAGATGTAGGGAGTCCTCTAGTAACCATTGCCCATGGAGAAGTTCTGGGTTTGTCTTGGATCTGTGTTCTACTTTGTCCCTGGCAAGAAATAGGCCATGGGAAGCAGAACCTTGAGGCAAATGAGTGATGGATATCTGAGCTCTGTGCTGGAGTTCTGACTAATTAAAATGGCTGATGGTATTCATGAGGCACCTACTCATGGTTGGACACTCAGTAACAGAAAGCATGAGCTGCACACGTGTTCTGTTGCCTCAACAACACTATATCAGCAGTCTTTTAAATTTTATCCAATTATGGAGTGGTGAATCTCATTGCAGTTTTAATCTGTGTTTTTTAAGGAATAAAAACTTGGGTTATATATTCAAGTGTTTGTTAGTTATGCTTCTAACTTCTCAAGGAACAAATGAAGTATTTGGCTCATATTCAATTTGTTGGGATTTTTTTTTTCATATTGGTTTCTACAATATGAACATAAGTCCTTTGTTGATTTTACATATATTCTATATTTGATTTGACATGTCATACACATCTTTATTTTCTTGTCAGTAAAATTTTATGGTCTTGTATTTGTTACTGAACATAACCATACTTTTTAGCCCAGATTGTCCTCAAACTCACAATTCTCCTGTATCAACCATCTTACTTCTGAGATGACAGATATCTCCTAACAGATCAAGCACTTACTGCTCAGCTCTTTATTGGGAATGTTACATTTTTTCTCCCGTAGCTAATGCACATTATGTACTGCTTAAAAAACATTTGTCCACATCAGAATCAGAAGACTTCCTCCCATATTTTTTCCTTAAATGTATATAATTTGACATCATATTTAGATGTATAAATTATCATAAATTATTGTTTAGTTATGGTACATATGATGTGATCAAGATTCATATTCTATATATATATATATATATGCAAGTATATATATGTACATATATATATATATATATATATATATGTATGGAAGTATAACACCACACATAAGAAAGATCATGTTTTCTTTCTAGAACTTTATGGACACCTTTGTTATAAGTAAAGTGAACATTTACTCAATAAATAGCATGTGTAAACAAACATTGTAAAAAGTCTTGAAAATAACACATTTAATCAACATAAAAATCCAAGAAGTCCATTCTATCATATCCACATTGTAACGGATAAAACAGAAACACAGAGGGGTTAACTAAGTGAATGCCACTTAGCTAATTATAGAAAATTCATGATTCAAAAATAACCAATCCAACTCCATGTCCTGTGTTCTTCACATAATACGGTGTGTATGTGTGTGTGTGTGTGTGTGTGTGTGTGTGTGTGTGTGTGTGTGTAATATGCTTAAACTCTATATTTTGAAACACAATGTGTTTGTGAATTTCCACTGATGGTCATTGAATATTGTCTTGGCCAGTATTGGTTGTCAACTTGACTGGATCTGGAATTAGATAAAAACACAAGCTGGTAGGCATTCCTGTGAGAAATTTTCTTCGAATATCAGAATATTTGAAACAGAAAGATCTACTTTAAATATGGTCAGCACCTTCTGGGGACAGGACAGATGAAAGGACATAGAAGAAGGAAGCGTGGCTTTCACCTTACTGTACTCTCTCGTGTTCCCTGTCCTGCTGCAGCAGATCTTCACTCACACTGGAACTAGCATATTGGAGATGCTGGCATGCAATGAGTATAGCTTTCCAGGAATAGTACAGGCCTTCTTGCTGAGTTGTGTGTGCTGAGACATTCACCTCAATATTTGAGCAGTTACTGAGTTTCCAGAATCTCTACTGTAAAACAGTCATTATTGGACTACTTGACCCATACCTTGAAGACAACTAATAAATAGAATATATTCTGTATCTGTAGAGACCCTTGAATAACACACATATTTTATAAAGTTAAGAAATGAAATGGTAAGATGATGGTCATTTAATAATAGTAAGGGCATCATAATGAACAATTTTATTCAAATATTTCTTGAGAATTAGTATTGAATATACAACATATATAACAAATGTAGGAATATGGAGATAGATTAACCACATCTTTATACCATAAGGAAATATTCTCTTATAATCAGTAACCCAGCCACATGTATAAATTAATTTGGCCTGTTAATGGGAAACAATGAATAATCTCAAAACCATGAATCTTTCTAACCATGTGAAAATACTAATCATTTAGCAAGAAGAATAAATTCTGCCTTCTGAGGATAGACAGATTGTTTGACAAGGAAGAAGTGGTGAAAAGATTTTGATGAGGACTCAGAATGAAGTTACTTTTTCCAGGTTTGATCTTTTAGCTGAGTGTATTACAGTCAGAAAGTACATGTGCTCCTGAGTTATAACTGTTTAATCATAACTATAAAGGAGAGAATAGGTGTTCATATATAAATCCATTGGTTGCTACTGGGTCTTTATTTTATTTTCTTCTAGCAATTATACATTTACACATATTCACGTAAACATGTATCTGAATTTGTATGTACATATGTATTACACTAAGAAATAAAGTTTGCATATATAATTTGTAGCCCCTTTCAATATTGTCCCATGAACAACACAAGGTCCAAAAATAAGCTTTTAAAATAAGGATATGATGGCATATTATGTAATTCGAATATAATATTTAAAGTATACTTTTGCTTTTGCTATTGAAGTCCTACAAATGTTCAGAATGTTAAACTCCTACACAATCACAACAGTATAGAAAGCCTTCTAAATATAAATGATTTATGGAATGTTCACATTTCTTTATTACCATAACAATAATACCTAAGTTTTAAAAAGGAAGTCTTAAATTGTGAACCAGAACATAATTTATTAACCACATGAGGACTAATTATATTTCATATATGTATGTATATATATATATTTTTTTCTAGTACCAGGATTCTCAATGTGGTCTCTCTGGTTTCCTGTGGTCCATGAAATAGTAATGATAGTCTTTGTGCTATTTTTAGTATTTCAAAAGCCTGAATTTAAATCACATATTTATATACAACAAAGCAAAATGCCGAAGTGGCACAAATGGCACAGTATGGCAATTGTACAATATGTTAACAGCAATACTCCCCATTGTCCAAAAATCCAAAGGTATGATTGGTTAACACATTACTACGATTATCTTAAAAAAGAAAATACATTAACTATTCCTTTATAAATTGAATGTTTGGTAGACAAAATATGGAGATAAATATAGAGATGTGAGATTTGCTTTTCTATTTTTTTCTTTTTCTTTTTTTTTTACAAAAAGATATCACTGTTGATTAAATGGCTTTGGCTTTAAAAGCTTACTTCTAAATGTAGTTTTCATATTTATGTGAACTTAAGAACTCTTAACTATGAGATATATGTAGATTTTAGAGTTGCTCCAAGATGAGAAAAGAATGCTGTTGAAAATTATCCAGTATCTTCAGTTATGAGTTACAGCTTGATGTTAGGTTTGACCAAATGAAACATAGTTAACTTGAATGTACTTGACAATATTAACATTATTTGGATTTTTTATGACAATAGCTTCATGACGACCATGTTAAATTCCCTGGAATTATTATATAAAGCTCTGTAGAAAGATAAAGTTTCCAAGTAGTATAATGTGGGACTCTAGGATTTCTCCCATTGCTTCTTTCATGTGTGGGTACCATCTGAATTTGCTCATAGCAGGATACAGTAGTTTGTTTTGTTTTGGTTTGGTTTTCGTTCTTTGTTTTTAGCTGCTTAGATGAGAGAAAAACAAGCACTCTAAAATAGAAAAAAGCAATCTAAACAAAGAACTACAGTTGTCTAAAGAACACTAACTGGGGGGACAAAGTTTTCTTTAGGGAAGAGCACACATATTGGTCACTCAATATCAAGTGAGCAGCCCTGAAAACATACATACAAGTAATGTTATTCAGACTGAGCAGGCCTCATATGTATTTGAGGCTATGTACACTCATCTTTGTGTAGGGTTGAAAGGCCTTGTGGTATTTTTTCAAATGGTAATATCTTAAATTTCTAAAATATTAGAGATATTGTAAAAACAATAATAGATAAGAGATGGTACAGACCTTCACATTTGTATATGTGTACATGTGTTTGAGCGTGTGTGTGTGTGTGTGTGTGTGTGTGTGTGTGAGTGTGAGTGTACTTGTGTTTGTGTGTGCGTATGTGCACATGTGGGATGAGCTGGAAACCTTGAGAAGACAAAAGACTTAATTAAAGTCACCAGCTACACAATATTAAAAAAAAACATAGAATAATTTTGCCTTTCTGATGGTTTTAGATGTCTGTTATTTACTATTTGAAATTTTTCTTTCTAGTGTTTTCCCCTTCAGAAAATAAATTGAGTTTTTAAAGCAGACATGCATTTTTCACAACAGTAATAAAGTAATGTCATCATTTCAGGGAGTTGTCTCACTTGTAAGGGACTTTTATTTCTTAATCATTACTATTGATCTGTGTATTGTGTACTGCTGTAAATTATTTGTTATTGTCCATAACGACCAAAATCTCCCCCTTGAACCAAAATATTAGAGTTTTGGAAATGGATTGCTACTAAGAGTGTGGGATGAAACTCAATCCCACAATGACTGGTTTAGTTGTGAACAGTAACTTATGTCAATAGATTTTAAGTTTTTCCTAGAAGTTGTCTACATATTTTAAACTATATGGTAGTTATATCTCTTATACCCACCTGGCAATGGGCAAACAGATACCTTATTGGTAGTGTGGTTCTTATATCTGTTTGGGGCAGAACAGACGGCAGTCCTTGGTTCATCATAGCCCTATGCCTGGCGTGGTGGCCAGAGATGTTTTATGCCTGACACACATAAAAATAAAATAAAATTCAATACAGGTAATACAGGACGGGAGGAGAAAAACAGAGATATGCGTTGTATCATTTCACATGGATGATACAGGCAGAGAAAGAAGCTCAGAGACTTGGCTTCCACCATACAGCATGCTCAGGCCATAGACATGCAGAACACTGACTACCTCCATGCAGCCAACACAGTGCTGAAACAGGAAGACAGAGACCCGATACCACCATGCCACCCAGAGACCTGCCCTTGGGTGCATATTACAGGTTGGCAGTAGATGCTTGCCGGGCCCACCAGCTATGTGGCCATCCTGCAGGGGGAGCCACAATAATGTGCAAGTATGTGATAGACAAATAGGGAAAGAGAGTGGAGCAGCTTAAGCATTATGGAGAGGGATGGAACGGGGAGATGCAAGGGTAGAGAGGAATAGCCTGATATGAGTGGCCAGCCTAACTATCTGGGGCTATGGTGAGCTACTAGCCTGAGCTACCCCTGAGAGCTGTTTCTGGGTTCTTGGCTATGCTTCCTCATGGGTTACTGTCAGTGTCCATGGCTCATATTACCTCTAGAAAGCATGAAAACATCCCTGGTGGTGTAGCCACTAGGGACCATTTGAATGTCCAGGGACTGTACATAACTTGCCCCGGCCCTCTCTAACTACAGCACTCTGCAGAGCTGGCCCCAAGTTACCAGCCACAGCAGATGGAAGGAAGGGCCATGGCCTTGGTACTGACCCTGGTGGCTAGTGTGTGGTTGAGTTGGTCCTGAGGGTAAAAATGTGGGAGAGCTGACTCTACTATTCATCTGTTATGGGGTAGCACAGGTGCAGAGGTGATGCACGCCCTTCCCTGTCCGCATGCTGTAGGGAAAGCTGCCTACAAAGTCAATAGCACTAGAGAGCTATCCTGCTTCTCACTAGCTGCAGCACTTAGGAGAGGAAGCTCTGCACTTTTATAACACAGCAAAACTGACCCTGGTGGTGGTCTGTAAGTATGCTGGGCCTGCCCCATATGTCTATGGTGAGGTGACTTTTGTGTTGGGGTGATGCATGAGCATTTGTTTAGTTTTTCTGGTTTTTTTTGTTTTGTTTTGTTTTGTTTTGTTTTTTGAGGAAAACTGCTGATATACTTCAGTTTACCTGTTATGTGTATATACCATATAGAGAATAAAGTGGAGCCTCGTTTCATATTCAAATTTTCCTGGTATATATAACTCATATGATTATTGTTTCAGCTCTAGTAATACCTAAACATGTGATAAAAAATATAAAGACAACCAAATAATTCTACATATCTATGATCTATGTGCTTAACAGAATCACTAATTTATAACAGAGTTCACTGAATGATAAAGCTAATGATAAAGGATCAATACCTACATTTTAAAAGATTTTATTGTTCCATAGACTTATAATGTCTATTACTTTAATTAATTATGCTTATATAATACAATAACAGTATTGTAAGTATATATGAATAATTTAATTAGATAACAATCCATATTTTCTGAAACACATTTAATAAATGGAAACTGTTGGTAGTAGATAATCAGAGAAATGCAAATAAGGATGCTTTGAACTGGGTCATGGAAAAGAAATGACACTGTCACTTTAGGCAAGCTGTATAAAAAGACAAATCTGCCAATGAATAACTCGAGAAAAGATAACACTCCATTTATTAACTTTAATTTTCACATTTATTTTCTCCATCAATGGCATACACTTCTTCAGTGTTTTCGAGTACTAGTTGTTAAGTAAAATTTGTGTATCATTACATTATAGAATGCACTGTCTTGAAAAAAGGTAAAGTTAATATCTGCTTGCATAATTATGTTTTTATGCAGAGAGCCTTTTAAATCTACTGTTGTAGCAATGGTAAACTCTTGTGTTAAATATGTTCCCTATGTTTATATCTTCAGCATGCTCTCATCCTGCCCAACTGGAACTCCCCATGGTAGGAAACAATCATGAAAGTGGGCACTTCTACCTGACTGTTCAGTAATTGATACAAGTTGATACTGTGTTTATTAACTTAGAGCTACATCATAATACTGTCCTAAAACATCTGTATTATCTATGCTCACAGGAACTAAGTACATTTCTTCTTTCTGGACAAGAAATGTTAGATAGACTTTAAACTTTGATACCTTCATGAAAGATGAAGTAACATTTGGAATAATTCAAAGTAGCGAAATCTATTTCAGGACTTTATTGCAACAGTCTAGAAAAGAGTTGAAACTATGATTAGTTGAAAAGAAGGAGTTTTGAATTAAAGACACTTCATGATGAGTAATCATTGAGATAGCGAAAATGGTTTTATGTGAGAACTGAGCAGGAATGAATAGCTGAATAGACAATATTCAAGTTTCTATTTCTGGTAACAGATGTCTATAGTTTGCAAGTGAAAGACAAATTACTAAAACAAGCGTTAGAACTTTAAATATAAAATGACAGAAAATATATTTTATAAAATTTGTCTGAGCTAAAAATTGAAATTAAGATGAAATAAAGACTTGGGTGCCACTCATTTTGTAGGTGTATAATTAAGGTGTGATATTAAAAACAACTCCCTGGGAAAACACAAAATAAGTATATAAGTGAAGGAACAAAATTTTGGAAGACTTACTTCTGAACAGGGAAGTAGAGTACCACTTGAGGGCATGACAGGAAGAAAATAGAAACACATCAAATGCAGCCTTCCTCCATTATGTCAGGTCTGTATCAGTTCCTGCCTCTAGGTTCCTGCTTTAATTCTCTGCATTGACTTCCCTGAATGATGGAAGATGAACTGAAAGATGATCCTCCCTAAATTGCTTCTAGTCATGGTATTTTATCAAAGCAATAGAAATCCACTTAATGTTGGTGATAAGGTTATTGAATTGATATTGTAAACAATCCCAATATTCTGCTTTCTGGAAACAAGCAAAGATTTTGGGGCTGGGCAGTTTTACTCTGTAATGACCAGCAATAGTACTCTACTTTGCTGCCCTAAGTGCCTTGAGATATGTTAATACCAATATTACAGTTATCTGGACTTTCATCATGTAAATACCAGCAGTCCCTTATGCTGTATGTATAATGAGACAGATTACAGTTAATTTAACTGTTTCTTAGTGGCACTGGCTCTACCAGGGATGTTTGCATCAATGACCTACTACTATAGGCCTCAGTGCACTGTAGCTAACCATGTAACCATTTCTATCTTCACCAAAAAGGAAACACATCTCCTGGTGGTTTAGCAGAGGGATTATTGTAAAGGAAAAAAAAACAAAGAAAACAAACAAACAAACAAACCAAGTATATACATGGTTCAAATTATTTAAGTTTCAGTGCATGCTATTGGCCCTAGGAGGTAAGGTTATGATTCACTCAAATTGACATCTGTGGTAGCTTCAAATACCTATCTCAAGCTACATAAGCAGGCAGCTCTGACTTCAGTGAATTGACTGAGAGATATCTCTCTGCACTGCTTACTGTGTGTTGCAATATTATGCTAAGTGAAAATCTTACACATGTGGAAGTATCTTTTTTTTTTCAAGACATTTCTTTTTTTCCAATTTTTATTAGGTATTTAATTCATTTACATTTTAAATGCTATCCCCAAAGTCCCATATGCCCTCCCCCCCCACTCCACTACCCCCTCCCACTCCCCCTTCTTGGCCCTGGTCTTCCCCTGTACTGGGGCATATAAAGTTTGCAAGACCAAAGGACCTCTCTTCCCAATGATGGCTGACTAGACCATCTTCTGCTACAAATGCAGCTAGAGACACGAGCTCTGGGGGTGCTGGTTAGTTCATATTGTTGTTGCACCTACAGGGTTGCAGCCCCCTACAGCTCCCTGGGTACTTTCTCTAGTTCCTCTATTGGAGGCCCTGTGTTCCATCCAATAGCTGACTGTGAAAATCCACTTCTGTGTTTGCCAGGCACTGGCATAGCCTCACAAAAGACAGCTATATCTAGGTCCTTTCAGCAAAATCTTGCTGGTGTATGCAATAGTGTCTGCCTTTGGTGGCTGATTATGGGATGGACTCCTGGGTGGGGCAGTTTTTGGATTGTCCATCCTTTCCTCTCGGCGCCAATCTTTTTCTCTGTAACCCCTTCCATGGGAGTTTT
>NC_034607.1:56549484-56553348 GCF_900095145.1 Mus pahari
CCCATCCCTGCTTAATAAACCTCTCACGTGGAATCACCTTGGCGTGGTCTGCTGTTTGGTTTATCCGCTCAAATCATATATATTAATATTGCTTTAATAATGCTAATTCATAAAATATATTACCATTCCAAAATAAAGAGAGCATAGTGAAAAAATCCTGGTTGAAAGCAAAAGAGAAACCAACAGGGTAAAATATAAATTCTGCATCTCCATGCCAGATGTTAAAGTGTTCTTCAGAACTTTTTTAGCTTTGTTGACTGTAACACATTCTCCTTACTTAGGTTATATTCATACCCTGTTATTAGCTGTTTTGGGCAGGCCTCTCAGGACTTTGACATTTTCAACATTTCTGGGTTTCCAACACAACACAGCATTTGTTGTCACAGTTTCCAGGGCCTCCATGAAGGACTGTGGAGGAAGATTCCACAGCCCTGTTTTATTATACTTCTTGACTCTAAAGTCAGCACTAAGTGGCTAAGCTTTGCCACTGGGACTTTGGCCTCTCCTTGACTTGCATTTGTATAAGTTTTCCATTGTTGATGGTTTCCTTTCAGTCTTAAGCTTTCCTTTCTTTTCACAAGTTGGAAGCTTAACTGGGTGGGATGCTGCCCTGGGGCACCATTCACTTAATTACATTCTCAGTCAGGTCTTTTAGAAACTCCCTAAGCACAACGCTTGGCTCCAATATCACATTTCCTGGTGATATTTTATTCCTAAAATTGTACATTCTGTATTTCTCTTTACCCTGCTTGCTCATTTTCCAATTTCTGGTTGATATAAGAGTGGTCACTAATAACCACATGTCACAGACTTTTTACATGAGGTCAAAAGGTCATTCATCAGAATATCACAGGAATGGTCTCCAGGCTACTTGCTAATATTCTTCCCCTCTGAACTTTACTTAACAGTGCCCACATTGTCCAAATTGTTTTTAAGATTTTTCTTCCATGCTCTTTCTAGGATGGCACAGTAAGCTCCACTTAAAATGTTCAAAGACTTTTCTAGTCCAAAGTCCTGAAGCCTTCCAAAGTTCTACAAAGAAATTATGGTCAGCCCTATCTTAACCCCTTGCATCAATTTCTGTCTAGTTATTGTTTTATTGCTATGAGGAGATGCCATTACCAAGACAGCTCTTATAAATGAAAGAATTTAATTGGAAGTTTGCTTAGAGTGTTATAAGTTTAGCCCACTATCATCATGGTGAGAAACATGACAGCATGTTGGCATGGTACTGGGTCCTCAAAGCCCAAACCAAAGAGACACACTTTCTCCAACAAGGACATGCCTACTCCAACAAGGCCATATTCCCTAATCCTTTCAAACAGTTTAACTGGGGACTATGTTTGTAAATATATGAGCCTATGTTTGGATTGCTCATTCAAAACACCATAGTTACCTTTGCCTCTCTGAGTTCTGCTTTGAGGAGTGTTTTAAGTAAATCAGTAGTTATAGAAGAACAAAGCCTGCAGATTCTTATCAAGGCCAATGGCCTGGCTAAACACTGACAATCCACTTTAATTTTAAAATTGTATTTATACTACAAATTATTTGCAGAAAATGGTGGACCTTACTATGACATTTTCATGCATAATACAGTGTTCTTTGATTATATCTGTCAGTCATTACCCTCTTTTATTTCTTCTTCTCTGGTGTATCATTTCTTTTAAAAGTCCACTTTTCTTACTCTTTCCCCCACACTAAATCTAATTAGCTTTATTGCTTCTGCTATCTTTCTTATTACAAGATAATCATGAGATTTTGTTTCAAAAATTAATAATTATGGATTTCTCTAATGATCTCTGCTACAAAAAGAAGTAATTTTGGCAAGAGAAGAGAATATTTACCTGTCAGTACAAGGATAAATATTTTGGAATAAGGCTTAGGGTTTTCCTGGTTTAGGAAATTACTACTAGTATGTTCTCCTTTAGTTTCCGTTATCACACCACGAAAAAAATTCTACAATTGCTGAAGATGTAAAGAACAACTAACTGTGTTCTAAGTAACAACCAATCCTGTTGACACATCCGTAAAACATATATTACACTGAAGACTTAGAGTCATTGGGGAAAAGGATTGGAAAGTTTATAAGAGATGACCAGGACATGTGCTGCAACACAGTTTTCTATGTATGACCGGTGGCCAGCCTATGAAATCTCAATGATATAGTCACCTATAAAAGACCCATATAATAGTAACACAAATTGATATACCAATGTAGGTTGGCAGGGGAATCCCACAAGGTTTCCAGTCGATTCCAAGCCCCCCCCTCTCCCTCTCTCTCCCTTTCTCTCTCTGTCTCTCTCTCATACACACACACACACACACACACACACACACACACACACACAAACACACTAATTAAAGAATTAAAGAAGTCATGAACTTGAGAGGGAGAAGGAGGGACACAGGAGATTAGGGTAAAATGTGGAAATGATGTAAATACAAAACTCATACATGGAATTCAAAAAAAAAAAACCAAACAAATGAACAAATCCAAAAAACTAAAACAAATACTTTTTAGGAGTTAACTGACAAATTTCTTATAACTCAAGTTTCATGTAAGTCTAGGATATATTCTTCTGGGCATATACACATATATGTACATACCTGCATATCTACACATAATTAAAAATGATTATAATACAAAAAAATAATGTTAGCTTTTATATTGACTTCATCATGTAAAACAAAACTTCTCTGGACTTCACAACCAAGGAAGAGAAAAAAAAGTGAAATATGGGGT
Organism: Mus pahari; assembly: GCF_900095145.1. Lineage (NCBI taxonomy): Eukaryota > Metazoa > Chordata > Mammalia > Rodentia > Muridae > Mus > Mus pahari. Next base: position 56,552,228 of record NC_034607.1, read on the forward strand.
TGGTGAAACATTGTTTATTGTTGTTTATTATAAATTATACAATAAACAAGCTTGTATTTTAAGCACCATTAATGTAAATCTGATTATAGAATAATAATTTGTGCCATTTCAAGCAATAAAATGCTTGAGTTATATATTGCTTTTATACCACTTAGAAAGCAGTTTTAAATTATCAGTTTCTAATACAAATATAGTCCTTAATAGTATAAGATGTTTTGTTTCCCAAGATACAATTTGCAAAACACAGGAAAACCAAGAAGAAGGAAATCCAACATGTGGATACTTCATTCCTCCTTAGAAAAGGGAATAAAATACCCAGGAAAGGAGTTACAGAGACAAAGATTGGAGCTAAGACAAAAGGATGTCTTAAATTCACTAGCTGAATGTAGACAAACAAAATATCAAGCAAAATAGGAAAATAAATAAGGGCGACAGAAAAGGCATAGGGAATTTTATATAACATTGACTGGAAGCAAGTGGTAATTGCTTATAGGTTAAGAGGTTATTTTAGATTTCTATAGAAATAAAAATTCATATTCACATAAAAGTATATGTTGTTTGCCAACATTATATGCTTTTACTTATAAAGTTTTTTTTAAAAATTTACATTCTTTAAAATACTGTAAAATGTTATGCTGCAAGGCTCTAGTTGAATAAATTAAGAAGAAAAATATGTATAGTATATACTATATGTTATATATTTAAATTTATTATATATTTCCTATATATTTGAATAGCCTGACTCATAGAAAAATATTGGCAATATTCATATGAATGTCCTAAGTTATTAAAAGAATTTCTTGGTTTTCCATGTTACTATATGTATCATTTTAGGGGAACAACTTTTTGTGTATAGCTTTGTTCCAAAAAGCTGTTTATTCCATCCAACTTTTTACATTGCCAGTATTCCTCACAACTAGTTGACTTGTTTTTTTCCCTTAAAACATCCTGTTTATCAGTTTTTTCTTGCATCACAATCACATTGCCAAAATTCAGTTCAATAATATCCCTGTCCTACATACTTCACATCTACTTTCCTTCTTTTTTTTTCCATTTTTTTTATTTATTATTATTTTCTTAATTTACATTTCAAATGCTATCCCAAAAGTTCCCTATACCCC
>NC_034607.1:56553968-56555703 GCF_900095145.1 Mus pahari
ATCCACACAATGGTCATCCTTCTTGGTTTTCTGAACATAAAGTCTAGTCATGGCTCCACATGCTCAAAATCTCATGATTTTGAGTAATGTCGTTATTGTAATTTCATTTTTGTCCTTGAAGTTTGGTATGTTCTACTGCATTATCACCAGCGTATACGAATTCTCTTTATCTTCAGTCTATCTTATGAAGTTGTTTTTTTCATTCTCTAGATGAAGAAAATGAGTCAGGCTAACGTGAAAAACTTCCACAAGGTGAAGCAGAAATTAATGGTTTCTTTGGAGACTCAGTTGTGTCATGTAATATTTTTCTGGACAGTGTCTTATGAGAGGATGTTTTTGCTAAAGCAGACACAAGGGAGGATGTTTGGCTGAGGATAGACAAGTGATGAGTTTCTGAAAGCAGTCTGAAAAGAGGGCATGTGATGTTTGGCTAGAGCAGATGCTTAAGAGAAGACTTGATCTTTGCAAAGGATATGAATATAACCCAGCAGAGAGAGGATGACAGTGTGTGGAGCTGGTATGCCTTACCATTCTTTTCTGGTCAACATTAGGCTTTGTTGACCCTGGTTGTCCTTAACCAGTTTATACAGTACAGGTTTGTCTTGCCATTCTTTGCTGGTCATTGTTTGTCATGACTTCATAGGAATGCACCAAACAACTTCTGGTGGTGTTCCAGGGGTTTATTGTGGCTTTGCAGATCCAGGCTTAATGGGAGAGCCTCTAGATTTCTTCTGGATTGAACTACTGTAACTGATTGGTGTTTGTGAGTGGATAGAGCTGCCACTGATGATTCATGTGAACTGAACTGCTAATATCCTGATTACACAGATTGAATTCACTCCAAAGAACTATTTTATTTTATTATTATACACAGATCCACATCCTCCTTTGCCCTAATAACCTTTACTTTCCAATACTTCTGATGGGTAGTGTGCTAGAAGGGAGGATAAATCATTGAAGAAACCTTATTAAAAGTACATTTTGAAAAATATAAACCTATAATAAGGTCACACAGTTAATGAATAACAGTGACTTCAGTAATGCTCTGTCCATTTCTCCCATGTGACTCTTTCCATTAGCATCTGTGATCCACAAATTAAAGTATAAGGTTAATTGTATGAGAAGGTTAATTTTGCTCTGTGCATTTAGCTTCCTTGCCCAATGAGCTTCTACCTTCCAGTATTTGCACATCTCTAACTGAAGTCTTTATTTAGCCTGATTGAGACCTGTGCAAGTATGAATTAATACTAAGCTCATAATCAAAGGAATTCAGTGTGTAGATATTGGAACCCCACTCAAAAAATTCAGGCCTATATGTGTTCTGGCTTCTGAATTCCCTGATGGAAATAAGCAAATTAAAAATTAGCCTGCTTCAGATAAAATCCTAATTGTCTCTCATCCTTCTGTTGTCATCTTTATTGTTATGTATTTTGTTTTATAAAACAACTTAATTATGTTTCCCACCTTGGCTTACCACTTTTTCTGACCTTTAAAGCACCTGGTATAAACTTTATGATCTGGTTCTCTGTCTTCCCAGAGACTGTACCAGTATTTTTTTTTCTTCTTTATTTGAAATTTTGGTTTTTAAATAAGATCTACTCCTTGAGTTTACACACCCTCTCCTTCCTTTGACTTTGTAGGCTCTCCAAGTGGAATGCTTGTGTCTGTGAATTGAAGTGTGTGCACATAAGTGTGTTTGTGTGTGTGTGTGTGTGTGTGTGTGTGTGTGTGTGTG
>NC_034607.1:56555843-56560237 GCF_900095145.1 Mus pahari
GTGTGTGTGTGAGAGAGAGAGAGAGAGAGAGAGAGAGACAGACAGACAGACAGACAGACAGACAGACAGACAGGGACAAATGAGGAGAGACAGAGAGGTGAATATGTCTACTGCCTACACACACACACACACACACACACACACACACACACACACACACACACACAGAGATGAGAATGTGTTTCCTCCTCTGCTCTCTACCTTATTATTTCTAGACAGGATTTCAAATTGAACATGATGCTAGTCTTGTAGCCTATAAGCTCAAATGTCTCTCCTATCCCTAATTGCCCAGCACCTGGGTTAAAGTTGTATATAACTCTACCTTAATCTAACACTGTTTCTGGTATTCAAACTTGCGTCTTTTAATTGTACAAACTGTCTTAACTTCTGAATATCTTCCCAGCTTGGGAATGCCCACTTTTAATTCTAAAGAATTCTGAAGAATTCTGGTAAATTCTTATCCTTTCTTTAAAGTTGACATATCACATCAGAGGAGTCCCCTGACTCCCAAAGTAGTTATTCTATTAATATGATTTATAATCACTCTTCCTGATGATTATCTTGGTGATTTCAAGAGACTATACTACCTTCCTATTAAACTGCAGGCATTTATAGTGACATAAAATGGGTCAATATATGTCTGTGTACTCAGTGCACAGAATAAACAGTTTGTACACGTGTCACATGAATGAATGAAGTATTCTAGTGTTTTGATTAGCAAATTAATAAATTATAAATACATTTTCTTTATAGATAGCTTGTGGCTCATTACTTAATAAGATCCTTGATGTATTGAATGCAATGTTATAATTAAAACTTGATGTGGCATAGAAATTTTTAGCTATGTCACAAATACCAGAAAACTGCATACAGCACTATGAGATACATATAAAATAAAGGTTAAAGACTGTTTTACTAACTAGTTTTACTATCATTTTTGGGAATATATAGTAATAATAACTTATATATTGCTATAGAGAAATGCAAGGCATAGTAATATACTAAAATTATATGCTATTATTGGTACAATATTATTATTTTTAGTGAAAAGTAAAAATCACCCTGACAACATACCAAAATAATACCAATAATGACCACATTTAAAAAAAATATGGCAAAACCTTATTAGAGTCTTAATGTTATGAGCTAAGATTCTAATCAAATTAACAAGTTGACTTACTAGTTGAATACATTCTAAACAGAATTAAACGCCATCATAAAAACTTTCCAAAAATATACTTCCATTTCCATATAAAAATATGTAATATACAGTATTTCTTTAGACAATATAACTGAATTCGCTGTTTGAAGTAAAAACATATTCCAATTTTTATATTCCATGCCTCCCCCACTAACATTTTTGAATATAATCACAGGAAGAATGGTTGTAAAAACAGAGATATTGGGGCAAACTGTACTACAAGTATCAAAAGGCTCCAGAGCCTTTACCCCTGGTTACCCTTGTGTGTGAATATGTTAAATATGATTTTAGAAACTGGTTTTTCTTCTCTTAGCGACATTGTCATATTGTCTTCAGAGCAGCTATGTGTGTGTGTGCCTTTCACACCTAACACTTCTTTTTCTCACCTCTCCATTGTGAGAGAATTTTTAAGTGCATTCGAGTCTGGGAATTCTAAATTATGGTTCCCAAAGCAAGTGTGACTCAGGCAGGTTGTGGATTAAGGCAATAAAGAAAATGTCTATGTTCAACTTTTACTTTTATTCATTTTGCAAATGTTATTCCTTGGAATAGCCTCATGAGACAGGAGCCTTATAGAGATTCGCTTCAGCAAATTTTATACTCATTTAGTGATCTCTAAAATGGAAATGGAATTGGCCAAAGTGACTGAAATCCAGTTAATATAGGATAGGCCAATTTTCTTCCTCCCTCAGGCACATACTTTTCTTTTGGTTTGTAATACCTTCACCTCCTCCTAAATATCACATATGCAACCCATATTCAGCCATTTAAAATTCAACTTCAACTTCCTTGCCAGCAAACACTGCATTAAATTAGTCCATAGCTGATACATTTAATTCTGTATAGTATTCATAACTGTTATCAAAATAGAAAACAATTATTTACATATTTATCACTATGATATTAATTTTACACAAAGAAAATTTTATTACATTTTCACCTCATGATAGATTACCTGACCCATTTTAGGTTTAGAATAATACTGAATTACTCAGTGAGTCTCTCAGAAAGAAAATATTACATGGTTTCTTTCATATGTAACATCTAGATTTAAAAAGCAAAATGAGACGCAAATGGTAGGAGAACTGTTGGAAATCAGGTATAGGGACCAGCAGGAAAGATCACAAGACAGGTATAGGTATAAGGGATGTATATGATCAAAATATGTTATGTACACAAGTAAAAGTACCACAATGAGATCCATGAATTTATATGAGTTTTATATACCAACAAAAACTAATGAATTCTTTCTTCTTATTAATTTGAGTAGTCACTCCAATCATTTGTTCAGAAAGGCATCTCCTTTGGGATTGACTGTTAGCTTCCTGGTAATCTTTCTGTGACAATCAAGTGAGCTTTCTCTTATCTTTTGTTTTAAAGATTCAATCTCCATGCAGCTCCACTCTAATGTCCCTTCTGAGTGTTTTTGCCTTGATGCTCACACAAAAAGAAATGTTTAGTTTGGCTTTAGACTGTCACTGATTCTGAGCTTTGATGAGAGCATTGATAGAATCCTTACATTCCTACCACAGTGTCCAGTGAATATTCTAATATCGATGAGCAAATGAAAGAGGGAAAGCCATCTACCATAGCACTTCATGATGCTGGTTTCCATGCAGTAAACAGTCTTTACCTTGTAATGTTAACATCTAATGACTATTTTATTTCTTATACTCATAATGAACCAAACAGTTGAACTTGGATGAAGTTCTGCTATTACAGTGAACAATCTGAGTTTTCAAAATGAAAGGCAGAATTCCTCTACTTTCAAGTAATTGCTGAAATATGTCTTTTGGAATCAAGATTAAGAAATTTTAAGTTCATTGGGTTCCTGTAGCAAATCAATAGAATATTTCTTCAATATTATGTGATTTTTGAATCAGGCATAAACACAGACATACAAAATTGGAATGCACAATTGCTGATTTCTAGGAATAAGCAGTGATGAAACTTATGGAAAAGCATGATAATAGAAGACATGAAGTGCTATATGGAAATGAACGGAAATGATAAAAGTTACTTATAGTCTTCTGAAACAGAGTCATTGTGTATGCAAGAAGCATAGAAAACTTCCTCAATGAACTGTAGTGAAGTTTCAATATGAAAGATTCATATTAAAGGTGTATCAGAAAGACAGCTCCTCCTGCTTCCTGGGAGGCCTATTTTAACCGAGTACACACAGGTGAGACCACATCCCTATCCCACTCCATACCAATCCCTTGCCTGTTGGGACTCCAGCAAGCCAAGTAGCTATGGGCTCTGCCTCATCCTTTCAGAGCTCTATCTTCCTTCCAGTCTGTACCCCCACATACCCTCCACAGCTCTGCCTGACTCCTAGGAGGCCTGCTCCAACCTCGGACACCCAGGGCAGCCATCACAATGGACAATTAGATGGCAGGTGAAAGGCAAGTGCCAATGCAATATGGAACCATTAGAACCCAGCTCTGCTAGTAAAGTAAGCCCTGGATATCTTAACTCACCTGAGGAGAAAGACTAAGACCTTAAATTCCATCGCATAAGGATGATGAAGAACTATAAAGAGATATAAATAAATCCCTTAAAGACATACAGGAAAACACAATCAAATAGGAAGAAACCTTTAAAGAGCAAACAAATAAAACCCTTGAAGAAATGTAAGGAAATATATCAAATACACCAGGGAAGTGAATAATATGGACCAAGACCTAAAAATGAAAATAGGAGCAATAAAGAAAACACAAATGTAGGCGAATTTGAAGATGGAACACCTAAGAAAGAGAACAGGAACTACAGACATAAGAAATATCTACAGAATACATTAGAAAGAAAAGAAAACCTAAGTTGGAGGAAATTGAAGAAATTGATCATAGAAAAAATTGATATGTTGGTCAAAGAAAATGCCAAATGTAAAATGTTCCTAACTCAAAATATCCAGGAAATTTGGGACACAGTCAAAAGAACAAGTCTAAGAATAATAGGCGTAGAAGACAGTGAAGATTCCCAGCAATAAGGGCCAGAAATTACTTTCAACAAAAATCATAGAAAAAAAATCCCTAAAGAAAGATATTGCTATAAATGTGCAAGAAGCCTAAAGAACACCAAATAGATTGGGCCAGAGAACAAAATTGAGACGAAGCAGCATTTAGGATGTAGATAGATAGATAGATAGATAGATAGATAGATAGATAGATAGATAGATAGATAGATAGATAGA
>NC_034607.1:56560261-56565819 GCF_900095145.1 Mus pahari
ATAGATAGATAGATAGATAGATAGATAGATAGATTTTTTGTTGTTGTTGTTTTGAGACAGGGTTTCTCTGTATAGTCCTGGCCCTGGAACTCACTTTGTAAACCAGACTGGCCTTGAACTCAGAAATCCGCCTGTCTCTGCCTCCCAAGTGCTAGGATTAAAGGCATTCTCCACCACCGCCTAGCAATAGATAGTTTTTTTACAAATGTTTGTCTGACAAAAGAAGACTACCAGGTAAAACTAGAGGAGTTAAAATGTTCATTCTCTCTGGTCAGCAAGTAACACTGGCTAGTATACCAAAAATTAAATAAGGTCTGATAGTGGGAAAGAAACATATAGAGAGTTAAGGTTGTTGAATTTGAAGGTGCAACATTTAGTTATATAGTAATTGGCTTGTTGGGAGGGAATAAATTCCTTTGATCTCTTGGGAATAAATGAAGGACCTTTTATGTGTTTGTTTCTTTGTTTATTCAATTTACATTACCATCAAAGCTCCCTTTTTCCTTTCTTCCCAGTTCCATCATTATAAATCTTTCCCCCACTGCCCTTTCCCCTTTTCCTCATAGAAGGGAAACCCCACCTTGGGTAGCACCACACCATGGGGCATCCAGTCCCAGCAGGGATAGGCACATCCTCTCCTACTGAGGCCCAACAAGTCAGTCCAGGCAGTGAGGAAAATAATTCAGTGGCAGGGAACAGACACTGAGACAGCCCGTACTCCATATGCTAGGGGACCCACATGAAGACCAAGCTTTACATTTGCTACAAATGTGGAGGGGATCTAGGTCTGTCTCTTGCATGCTGCCTGATTGGTGGCCCAGGTTCTGTGAGCCCCCATGATCCCAGGTTAGTTGAGTCTGTGGGTGTTCTTGTAGTGTCCTTGGACCCCCTGACTTGCTCACTTCTATCCCCCACTCTTTTATAAGACTTCACAGGTTCCACCTGATGTTCATCTGCTGCTGGATGAAGCCACTCAGGAGGCAGTTATACTAGGTTCCTATCGGCAAGCATATAGAGTATCTCTGATGGATTTTTTTAACTGCTCCTGTGTTGTTTCAGTGATGTTCCTCTCCACTGGCAACAATTCTTCCTCTACCTCATGCAGTGGGACAACAAAAGAAAATGTATGCTTCTGACATTCCTAGAACACACATGCTCACAGAAACTTCACTCTTTCTTAGCATCTTTCTGCTTTCCCTTTGGAAATGATCCCTAAGCCTTTTGCAGGAGTTATGTTATAGATACATCAGATGGGATTGTGCTCCACAAGACTGCATTTTGATTGGTTGTAGCTTTCTGTAAAAGTCTTTGCCTGTTGGAAAAAGCAGATTCTTTGATTCTGAGTGAGGGCTACACTCTACTGTGAGTATAAGGACAGATATTTAGAGTATAGCTAGATATTCTGCTGGTTTAGTAAAGAGGTAGTTAAAAATTCTCCAAGATTCATGGCTTGACTATCCCAAGTTTTTCAGTACCAGGGATGATTTTACTCTTGTCAAGAGCATTTTAAGTTCAAATAAAGAGCACACACATATGTATGTAAGCCACAATGAATGAAAAAAGGCAACCATGGAATTGAAAGGGAAGCATGTGAGAAAGTTTGGGAGAGGTAAGGAAAGGAGGAAATGATGTAATTAAAGTATAATTTAAAAAAAATTCAGGCTTGGTTTGAAGCAGTTAAAGTGAAGAGAGAGTGTTGAGCTCTTTCCAAATCTGGTGATCTTCAACCGTATTCTTTTGAAAACCAATCCTATGCAGAATGAGTTCTATGAGACTGATATAGCCACTTAAGACTACTGAGTACTTAATTCCAGATCTAGGATCTCTATTTCAGTGCATACAAAGCCTTTGATTAATTTAAGCAGACTCTCATCTGTTTTATGCCCTTTCCTGTCTCAACACATTTGTGCAATAGTAGGCAACTTCTGTGCAACTATTCTACTATACTGATTAAATACATAGAGGAAATAACCTCACATTCATGGCTTCATATCCCACCACCTGAAAACGTACTTGAGACAGTTAGTCTCAAATTACCCTTGTTGATTCCCCAGGTAAGTGACAAACTTATAACTGCTTGTTTATTTCTACTGAGTGGTGATTATTAGAGATGACTTGAAATGAAGAAAAAAAAAACAGAAAAAACTCCCATATATTTCAATAAACCACATTCTGTGTGACAGTATATCTTTCTGTGTTTGGTGTAGGAGTGCGTCTAGAAATAAAGGGGAAATGAAATTATATTTGAAGAATTTGTACTTGAACATAAATATGATTTTCTGGAAAGTACTGTGAAATCCAAGTTCCTCATTCACCAGCTCCGGACATTATAAAAGGTCTTTTGTATTCTCAGTTCCTTGAATAATTATTATAGCTATTATAATTACAGACTGGAATAATACCAGCCTATTTGCAGACAAGATGAAATGAAATACTTTGACATCAGTTGCAGAAGCATCACATAATTCCATTAGGAGCATTTATATTGCCATGGCACCATCTGGCTCTCTCTTGTTAAGAAGTCTTCTTTCACAGATTAATGTATTTCTTCATACATTTATTCATGGGTGAAGAGCTGGCCAATCAACATAATACTAACATTCTTTTATCTGCAAGGAAATATCAAAGCTTTGTGCTTTAGTGCATTCTGGAGAGGTCCTTAAATCCAATGTTCAGAGTTTAAATTTCCATCTCTGAAAGTGTGTTTATGCTTATCATAATTTCATCTTTTAAAAAGTGAATATACCTACAAACCATGCTAGGGAGAAGAATCATGTTTTAGCAAAAAAAAAAAAAAAAAAGGAAAAAAAAAAAAAAAAAAACCAAAAGCTCTATCTCCCAGCTAAAAGACTGTTGGAGTGAACAGTATTCATCAGAAGGTGCAGCTACAAAATGTCATTGAATTAAAATAAACCAGGCAGTTTTGGTGAATATAGAGTGATAGTCTTTTCAAATTTGAGTTTCAATCTAGCACCCTTAAAAATTTATTTGCATTTTGATTGCTTGTAAAACACTAGGATATTAGTGAAATTCCTCAGAAGGCAATAGTCCCATATAAGACCTGTAGCTAATGATTCTCACTGCAGTGCCAGGAATGCTTTCTTCATTGGGATTCTTTAGGTGTGGTTTTCTAGATGCAGTTCTGTGGCATGTTGCAACGCTGTTCAGAATTGCATTCATCGTGGCTTTAGAATGTTTGAGGTAGGATCAATGGACTCATTTTTGGGTAGTGGTCACAAAAAAAAAAAATGATGTCATGAGTGACTATGATGCTAACAGCTGTGTGAGTTAACAATAGTCTGTGAATCTACTTTCCTTGACAATTAGCATCATATAATAAACAAGTAAGGATTTCTTTAGGTGAAAATTCTCCAGAAATCACTTGAAGACTTGAATTTTTTTCTCATGAATTTTCCTTTAGATCAATGGATTAAAAAAACAAAGCACAAAAACAGCCTCTTCTATGACTTCTTCCTCCAACAGCCCGCAACAGTATTTTGATGTTCCTATATATCCAAGCCACTTTTGGGTGCACATGCTTAAATGGCTGAGATGCCAACAGTTGGAGCAGCTAATATCTGAGAACTCTATTTTCACTGTGAAAATCAATATGAAACTTCCACAAAAATATTGTAGAAAATGCATTTTCTTTTAGATTAATACCATAAATATCAAATTAAATTTGGGAGATATATTTGTGAAAAAGTTAATTACTTGGAAAAATCAAGTGTGAAGTAGGTTATCTGTGGAAAATTTTATTGTTTTAATAAATTTTCTTCCAGAGTGCCCTATTGTCCTCCTTATTTGCTGAGCTATCCTCAGATTGCTGTAATGAATAATTTATTGGCATTTCTCCCTTCACTTTCTATAAGACAAGAATGGTATCAAATGCAGGAAAAGATTTTGACAGCTGCAATACCAGTCAATTTTGTACATGATTTCATATGTATGGAACTATACATATGTGGATATGAGTGTTTGCAAATATATAGTTATGCATTTACAGATATATGTAAATGTCTATTCCTTTGAAAGCTGAGGGAAATTAAAAATAAAATTCAACAGCATGGACAGAAACCAAAATAATTATTTTTTTTTTCTGAATTCAAAGCATCAGAACTTCTGCACCAAGCCCTGTAAAGAGTCATGCAAAAGAATAGTGAATTTCTGTGTGCATATTCTGTGACAGATGCTGTGCTAAGCACTTTTCCTGCACTAATTAATTTCTTCTTCAGGACCATGATGCAAGACTGACACTATTATTATATTCCCACTTTATAAATGAAAATTGACACGCAAAATGTTCACATACTGTCTTAGTTAGGGCTTTACTGCTATGAACAGACACCATGATCAAGGCAAGTCTGATAAAGGACAATATGTTTTAGCCCAGATTACAGGTTCAGAGGTTCAGTCCATTATCATCAAGGTGGGAGCATGGCAGCATCCAGGCAGGCGCAGGCACAGCTGAGAGTGTTACATCTTCATCTGAAGAATGCTAGTGGAATACGACTTCCAGGCAGGCAGGGTGAGGGTTTTAAGCCCACACCCACAGTGACATACCAACGCCAACAAGGCCACACCTCCTAATAGTGCCACTCCTTGGGCCAAGAGTATACAGACAATCACATTCAATTCTCTGGACCCCACAGGCTTGTCCAAACATGTAAGTCTATGGGGGCAATACCTAAACATAGCATAATTCACATTTAGTCCAACTTCCAAAGTCCCTATAGTCTAAAGCAGTCTCAACAGTGTTAAAAGTCCAAAGTTCAAAGTTCAAAGCATCTTCTGAGATTCATCCAATCACTTAACTGTAATCCCCAAGGCAAGACAGGAAAGCAGCTGGGCAAACAACAAACTCTGCATCTCATGGCTGATGCCCAAGTGGTCTTCAGATCTCCAACTCCTTTTCATCTTTGTTGACTGCAACAAACTTTTTTTCTCCTGGGCTGGTTCCATTCCCTGTTAGCAGCTTTCCTCAGCAGATAGCCCACAGCTCTGGCATCTCAAACATCTTGGGGTCTCCAAGGCAGCCTCAATATTATAGCTCCTTGTTTTGCTGTCTGGGATCCACACATAATTTTCTGGGCTCCTCTAAAAGGCTGGGGTCACTTCTCCAGCTCTGGCCTCTGTAGCACTCTAAGTTCAGGTTGATCCACTCCACTGCTGCTGCTGTTCTTGGTGGTCATCTCATGGTACTGGCATTTCCAATACACTGAGGTTTTCTACTGCAACTAGCCTTCACTAATAGCCTGTCATAGGCTCTCTTCATGGCTACAAGCCTCAACATCTGTGCATGATCCCCTCAGTCCTGGGCCATCAACTGTAACTAAGGCTGCACATTCACCAATGGCCTTCTATATCCTCTCACAGTGCCAAGCCCCTCAGCTGCTCTTCATGACTTCAAAACCAGTACCACATTGGTGACTCTTACATATTACCAAGTAAGTACAGCTGAAGCATGGGGTACAACCTTGGCTATCTCTGGAACACAGCTTCTTTGTGCTCTCAGAAAACACTTCCCAGAAGATAGATTACACCTCAGTGATGCTGCT
>NC_034607.1:56565914-56590934 GCF_900095145.1 Mus pahari
TTTTTTATTAGATTTTTAATTTATATTTCAAATGTTATCCCCTTTCCTAGTTTCCCCTTCTAAAATCCATTATCTTTTCCCCCTTTCCCCTGCTCCCCAGCCCACCCAGTCCTACTTCCTGGCCCTGGCATTCCCCTATACTGGGGCACAGAACTTTCACAGGACCCAGAGCCTCTCCTCCCACTGATGACCAACTAGGCCATCCTTTGCTACATATGCAGTTAGAGCCATGAGTCCCTCTGTGTGTTTTCTTTGATTGGTGGTTTAGTCCCAGGGAGCTTTGGGGTTACTGGTTAGTTCATATTGTTGTTCCTTCTATGGGGCTGCAACCCCCTTCAGCTCCTTGGGTCCTTTCTCTAGCTTCTTCATTGGGGACCCTGTGCTCCATCTAATCGATGACTGTGAGCATCTACTTATATATTAGTCAGGCACTGGCAGAGACTCTCAGGAGATAGCTATATCAGGCTCCTGTCAGCAAGGTCTTGGCATCTGCCATATTGTCTGGGTTTGGTGGTTGTTTATGGGATGGATCCCCAGGTGAGGCAGTTTATGGATGGTCATTCCTTCGGTTTCTGCTCTGAACTTTGTCTCTGTAACTCCTTCCATGGGTATTTTGTTCCCCCTTCTAAAAGTTTACTTTGATCTTCCTTCTTCTTGAGTTTTATGTGTTTTGCAAATTGTATCTTGGGTATTCTGAGCTTCTGAGCTAATATCCACTTATCAGTAAGTGCATATCATTTTATTGGTTATTTTATTCATTTACTTTTCAAATGCAATCCCCTTTCCCAGTTTCCTCTCTACAAGCCCCCTATCCCTTCCTTCTTCCCCTTGCCTCTATGAGGGCACTCCTATACCCACCCATCTACTCCTGCCTCAGTGGCCTAGTGTTCACCTATCCTGGGTCATCAAGCCTCCAGAGGACCAAGTGGCTCCCTTCCCAGTGGTGGCAGATAAGGCAATCCTTTGCTACATATCCATCTGGAGTGATGGGTACCTACTTTGCACTCTTTGGTTGGTACCTTAGTCCCTGGGAGCTTTGAGGGGTGACTGGCTGGTTTCTTCTTAATCACCACTATTTTCTTGGCTCCAGCTTACCAGCATCAATTGTTCCAGTAGTCCTTCCCATTTTCACTCTAAAGAGCCACATGGCCAATGCTAGAGTTCTGCTGCTTGCAAGAGCTGGAACATGGCCCCCTTGTTCTCTTACATTATCACTAGCTTTCAGTTTTCCAACTCCTTCACTGCCTAAGCTGGGCTGTCCTAGATCTTTCTCTGTACATTGACCTTGAACTCAAGAGATCTACATGCCTTTGTCTTAGAATTAAGGTGTATACCACCATGCCTGGACTTAAACTTTCCTCACCTAGATCTTGATCTGTCCCAGATTGGCCTTAAACTCAAAGATCTGTTTGGCTTTATCTCCTGGTATTATAGCTGTGTACCACCATGCCTAGATCTAAACTTAGCTAGATAGGAACTTGCCCCAAAGTCCAACTCCCTCAATCTTTTATTAGTTAGAACTTCACCAGAAATTTCTGATAAATAAACATGAATTCTATCTGATCCCTCACTGTATACCATGAAAAGAAGTTTCTGTTAGGTTTCTGGTTAGTCCTTTGTTGTTAGATTAATGTCTCACTCATTCCCTGCTCTGCTGTTAGTGATTCTGTAATATATCACATTGTCCAGGCCTCTTCTCCTGCTCTGGGCTTGGCTGGCTTGCTATCAGAACATACAAACTGAAGACTGGAGAATTTGGAGGATGCTAAGATCTGGGATTTTGGATAAAATGCTCTGGGGGTGTCCTTTGTTATGATCTTGCTTTTCTCCAGATAACAGTAATCTGAGAATGATTGTAAACTTTTCTATATTTTTCACAGGAGCCCACAATATTGTTATAACTTCTATTGCTTATCTTGGTTTCTTCACCATCTCTTCTTATGCTTCTTTTTTTCTATCTCTCATACTATTGATTCCCTATGCTCTCTTCTTATTCAAAATACTTAACCCAGTTTTCTTTATGTTTTTATTGGACCCAGAAAGGAGAAGGACACACTACAGTTTTGTAGGACCTAGAAAAGCAGCAGTGAGCATGCAGAGGAAGTACTATCACTCTTGTTATTACTTATTTCCTTCCTTATATAATTATCTTTGTATCATCTGCAATGAAACTTCGGTTTTTTGGTTATAGGTAAAGAATGTTTTCATTCAAACGACCTCTTTTCCTCTAATGCTTGTATTACCTTTTTCTCAATATACACTCTAAAGGGCAAAATATAAACAAGACAATGAGAGTTATGTAGCTTACAGTTCTTTATCACAAGTATGTTCTTTTTTTTCACAAGTATGTTCTTGATGGTTAAAAAAAGAGCTAGAAGAAATATAAAGTTTCGAACCAATTACATCGCCAGGAATTGCAGTCCCCTGAGGACATGCTTCAACTACTTGCATCATTCAGAAATTGTCAACCATTGAAATGTGAAGGATGGTTTTTCACATGCCTGCCAAGGAAAAGACATTGGAGGGCAACTCCTTCACCTTTCCAAAATGGTGTCTGAGAGGGCCACATACTGTGCTGTCATTCATCACTGTGTCACTAGAGAAAAGTCCAAGGAAGGTGTGTATGCTCTTGGAATTGCTGATTAAATTTCAGTTTCTAATTTTTGTTATGAAACTGTGGATTTACAGATATGAAATTGATCTCTTTGAGCAATTAGAAGTATCAATATCATCAGCTTATTTTTAATTGAAAATTCTTAGTTCATATTATTGTTTCTCCTATGGGCCTGCAAACTCCTTCAGCTCCCGTGGTTCTTTCTCTAGCTCCTTCCTTGGGGACCCTGTGCTCTGCACAATGGATGACTGTGAACATCTATTTCTATAAGCCCTCCCCCACACCCCAGAGCTCCCTGGTCCTAAACCACCAACAAAAGAAAACACACGGAGGGACTCATGACTCTAGCTGTATACGTAGCAGAGGATAGCCTAGTTGGTCATCAGTGGGAGGAGAGGCCCTTGGTCCTGTGAAGGTTCTATGCCCCAGTATAGAGGAATGCTAGGACTAAGAAGTGGGAGTGGGTGGATTGGGGAGCAGGGGGGAGAGGATAATGGATTTTCAGAGGGGAAACTAGGAAAGGGGATAACATTTGAAATGTAAATAAAGAAAATATCTAATAAAAATGGAAAAAAGAAAATTCTAAGTGAGATATATTTTTAAAAGTTTATCTTAGGGTGGATTCATATGTATTTATTTTAATTTTTGGGTTAAAATCCAATCGAATGTCATTTATTTTGTTTAAATAATTGCAATTTTAATTACTCGCATTTATTTATTGGATATGGTCTCTCTATGTAATGCTGGCTAGCCTGGCAATCTCTCCCTGCAGACTAAACTGACATGAAACTCCTTAACACTTAGGTGTTAGTATTTTCCAGAATCCTTGTTCTGTCATCCTGTTTTTCCTCTATCTTCCTTTATCTTTACTTGGAAATTAGCTGGCTGTATATTTTCTCAGCAGACCAGTATGTGGCCCAGGAAAATCTCAAAGCAATTAGTCATACTGAATACTTATAGGATATATTGAAAGATCAATTATGGCATTGACTGTGAAGAAAGTTGTTCTAAGTCAAACTACTTCAAACCTCATTTAAACTATATAACTGGGACATCCTACAGGAGAAATCTTACAGGATAAATGAGAATACCTTTGCTGCTTTTTTTTTTTTTTTTTTTGGTTTTTGAGACAGGGTTTCTTTGTGTAGTCATGGTTGTCCTGCAACTCACTCTGTAGAACAGGCTGGCCTCAAATTCAGAAATCTGCTTCCCTCTGCCTCCCAAGTGCTGGGATTAAAGGCATGCACAACTAGTGCAAACTGTTGCTGTTAATCTTAAGGATGATGTAACATTCTATATACAACTATACCTAAAATGTTCTAACTTCTTACTCTAGAACTTTAACACTCTTTGAATTTAACATTCTTTCTCTGCAATTCCAACCATCTACTGTTTTGGACAACCTTTTCCAGTATTTCTCTTGTCCCAGCCTTTGGGATAACTTTTAGCATGTGTTTAGCTGGACAAAATCAGTTAAGTTTATTGACTCAGGAATTTACTTACTACTGAGCTCTTACAGAAGAAATATATGCCTGCTAACTCATATATGTATAATGTCTACAATTGTTTCTGTTCCTTACCCTCTGTGTAGATATCAAGATAAATATGAGATTGTTGTCTCTCATGCTTGGTTTGTTTTTCCTTTTCTTGCTTATCTGTAATCTCTGTCTCTAAGAGTGAGAAAGCTGGTTCCAGCCATCTTTTTTTTAAAACTTATTTTATTAGATATTTTCTTCATTTACATTTCAAATGCTGTCCCGAATGTCCCCTATAACCTCCCCCCACCCTAATCCACTGCCCACCCACTCCCACTTCTTGGCCCTGGCATACCCCTCTATGGGGCATATAAAGTTTGCAAGACCAAGGGGCATCTCTTCCCAATGATGGCTGACTAGGACATCTTCTGCTATATATGCAGCTAGAGACACAAGCTCTAGGGGTACTGATTAGTTCATATTGTTGTTTCACCTATAGGATTGCAGACTCCTTCAGTTCCTTGAGTAATTTCTCTAGCTCCTCCATTGGTGTCTCTGTGTTCTATCCTATTGATGACTGTGGGCATCCATTCTAAATTTGCCAGGCATTGGTATAGCCTCACAGAGATAGCTATATCAGTGTCCTTTCAGCAAGATTTTGCTGGAATATGCAATGGTGTCTGCATTTGGTGGCTGATTATGGGATGGACCCCCGGATGGGGCAGTCTCTGGATGGTCCATCCTTTCGTCTTAGCTCCAAACTTTGTCTCTGCCACTTCTTTCATGGGTATTTTATTCCCTATTTTAGGGAGGAATGAAGTATCCACGTGTTGGTCTTCCAAGGGTGTCATTTTCCTAATTTCATAATCAGGTATACTGAAACTAATAGAAGAGAAATTTGGGAAAAGCGTTGAACACATGGGCACATGGGAAATTTTTCTGAATAGAATACCAATGGCTTATGTTCTAAGATCAACAACAGCAAAATGGGACCTCATAAAATTGCAAAGCTTCTGTAAGGCAAAGGACACTGTCAATAGGACAAAACTGTAGCCAACAGATTGGGAAAAGATCACCAATCCTACATCTGAGGGTTATATCCAATGTATACAAAGAACTCAAGAAGTTAGACTTTAGGGAATTAAATAACCCTATTGAAAATGGGGTACAGAGCTAAACAAAGAATTTTTAACTGAAGAATACTGAATGGCCAAGAAGTACCTAAAGAAATGTTCAACATTCTTAGTCATGAGGGAAATGAAAATCAAAATGACCCTGAGATTCCACCTCACACCAGTCAGAATGGCTAACATCAAAGACGCAGGTGAAAGTAGAGACTGGTGAGGATGAGAAACACTCCTCCATTGCTGGTGGGATTGAAAGCTGGTACAACCACCCTGGAAATCAGTCTGGTGGTTCCTCAGATAATTTGACATAGTATTACCCGAGGACCCAGATATACCACTCTTGGATATATACCCAAAAGATGTTCCAACATATAACAAAGACATATGCTCCATTATGTTCATAGTAGCCTATTTATAATAGCCAGAAACTGGAAAGAACCCAAATGTCTCTCAACAGAGGAATGGATACCAAAAATATGGAATATTTACACAACGGAGCACTACTCAGCTATTAAAAAGACAACTTCATGAAATTTTTAGGCAAATGGATTGAACAAGAAAATATCATCTTGAGTGAGGTAACCCAATCACAAAAGAACACACATGGTATGCACTCACTGATAAGTGGATATTAGCCCAGAAGCTCAGAATACCCAAGATACAATTCACAGACCACATGAAGCTCAAGAAGAAGGAAAACCAAACTGTGGATCTTTCAGTCCTTCCTAGAAGGGGGAACAAAGTACTCAAGGGAGGAAATATGGAGACAAAATGTGTAGTAGAGACTGAAGGAAAGGCTATGCAGAGACTGCCCCACCTGGGGATCCATCCCATATACAGTCACCAAACCCAGACACTATTGTGGATGCCAACAATTGCTTCCTGATAGGAGCCTGATATAGTTGTCTCCTAAGGGGCTCTGTCAGATCCTGGCAAATACAGAAGTGGATGCTCGCAGCTAACCATTAGACTGAGCACTTGGTCTCCAATGGAGAAGTTAGAGAAAGGATTGAAGGAGCTGAAGGGTTTTGGAATCCCATAAGAATAACAACAATATCAAATCACCAGATCTCTCAGAGCACTCAGGGACTAAACCACCAACCAAAGAGTATACACTGAGCGACCCATGGCTCCAACAGCATATGTAGCAGAGGACAGCATTGTAGGTCATGAGTGGGAAGAGAGGTCCTTGGTACTGTGAAGACTCAATGTCCCAATGTAGGGTAATGCCAGAGCGGAGAGACATCAGTAGAGGAGTACCCTCACAGAAGCACTGGGAGGTGGGATGGGATGGTGGGCTTCTGGGAGGGAAACCAGGAAAGGGTATAACATTTGAAATGTAAATAAAGAAAATACCTTATTTTAAAAAAGTGTTAACCTTTATGCCTATCACAAGCATCAATATTATCTAGTATACAATGTTTATACGAATATTTTTGTGTAGTAATTCTCTTTTTCAGCAAAAAATTACTTTGTTTCAAAGTTCCTAAGTCATCTGCTTTTTTTTTCTTTTGTATATATTATAGTTTACTCTTTCAAATTTGTAGTTCAATAGGTTAGTCAGATCCATTGTTTTTGTACTGAACACAAAATTGTATCCTATTTTTCATCTATGCGTTCATCTGAGTTTTGATACATTCCATCATGTACCAACAAAAATATCTAATGTGCTCTAAGCAAGATATGAATATTAATCATTTCTTTAAATATCTATTTATGTACATGAGTACACTGTAGGTGTGTTCAGACACACCAGAAGAGGGCATCAGATCCCATTACAAATGGTTTTCAACCACCAGGTTGTTGCTGGGAATTGAACTCAGGACCTCTGAAAGAGCAGCTGTTCACAACTAAGTCAGTGCTGTTCACAACTAAGTCATCTCTGTAGTCCAATATTAAGTAATTTAACACCAATCTAAAATGTTAGGTTTTAGCTTTCTACCATCTAGCAAACAGAATAAATTTACTGTTAGGATATGTAGAATTCTTTATGATCTATTCACTATCTCCTTTGGTATCACCTGATATCTATCATACTGACTAAGCCTTTTTCTTGGACTAGAGAAGTTGGTCCTTAGAATTTGCATAGTACCTGAAAGAGTTCTATTTTACCATTTTTCCCCACCAAATTGTAACCATTATGTACATTTTTTGTATACCAAATTTGAGACTGAAGTTTGTCATAACTGGCTCTGGATACTGTTATCTCAGTGTCTTTAGGACCTTGGACAGCTAAAGCCTTATAGTTTGATGATTGTTCATTAAATGAAGCGGGTAAAAAAAGTGTGTTAGGATTTGAAGAGCTGGTGCATGAATTCAGAGACAAAAGGGAAAAGTTAATGGTAAAGTCAATATTAATACCTTTATAACTAAGACAGAATTCAAAGTGTTACTATATATAAGGGTCAGACAGGCTTAATGGTACAGGGTGGCACTCATCACAGATTTGTTGTGACCTTGTACTCCACAGGAAAAAGAAAAGAGGAAAGCAATATGTTAGGATTCCTTGCAAACTATTTTCCATTGCCCTCTTAAAAATAGAAGCCATATACATTGTGTGATAACATGCTTTAATACAAAATGTAGAAGAAACTCAGATATTTTCTTTTGGGAGGTATGGCCTGGGGAGAAAAAAATAGGCTTTGAATCTCAGGTTTCCTGAATCACATTTTTATTGGGTCAGATAAGAAAATAGAGCTGATAAAAATTAATCATACTCATATTGAGGCTGATAAAGAAATAAGACAATGAAAATAATTGTAGCCCAGCAGGAAAATTTTTTTCAAAGTCTTGTGGAGTTAAGTTAATCATAAATATGGAAGACAGTATGCGTTCATTTTGGTCCACACCATGCAGTCCCTTTAGAGATGAAAGTGAATTGCATCAGTATCTAGACCAACATTTTTTCTGCCCAGATTCAAATAAATAGACCCATTCTCATCTATTTAATATGGGAAAATACTTGGAATCTTTCCATGTTTAATATCATTTTATGTTCACAAGATACCAATTTTACTTTGTGTGAAATAAAGAGCCATCTATAAATGATAAACCTTTATAAATCATAGAAGAACTGAAAATAGGCACTTGTTCAACTTGGTAAGCAGCTTAGATACACCATTTGCAACATAACATAACTTAATTATTAAAATTTCAAAGTAGGATAATCAGACGAGTTTACGAGAAAGATGCTCGTGTTTTTCACCATCTTTCACAGTGCGTGTGATGTGCTATGTTAAGAGGGATGATTTTCTACCACAAAGAAAGTCTCACTGACCAGATTTACAGAACCTCTTCTTTCTCTTCTCAAGACTTTGTGTAAATTTTCAGGTTTTAAGGTGCATCCATTTAGGCTTATTTTGAAATTGTAGAGCATTGCATATCCAGCTAGTCTAATAGCTACATTGCTATTCAATTTAAAAACTTTATTCCATTATGATTTATTAGACTTTAAGTGCCTCTTTCTAGTTGGACCTACTCAAAATATATTGATTAAATATTGATTAATGAGCCTATAGCATATGAATTCCCATGGATAAAAATGTGGTACAAGAGGAGAAAGAAGTATTTATCTCAGTAAGTAAAATGAAATGAATTTTACAAAATCTCACTGTAGAATTTCCCTTCTAATAACTACTTTAGAACCTATTTTCTATTCCTAGTATGTGGGAGGACTGTGTGTTGTATATCAAGGCACATGTGTGTATAGTAGCTTGTATACTGAAGTACTGGTAAATACAATTATGAAGGCATCAAAGGCAATTAAGCTGCGTGGTTTTGATTAGGTATATTGTAAAACTGTATTACCAGCTGGCAGTAGCGTGTGGGGGTGGGGGAACCTTCATCTACTCCAGAGTTAATATATTGTACTATGTTATTATTATTCTCTGCAGCTAAAATTCATTTTGAATAAGGCATTATATTTCACTGCATATAATGCTATTCTTTTCTCTGTACACTGTTTCAGCTAACATTGCATACAATGTCTCAGGCTGGCAGGCACATATGGATTCAGTTTTATAATTGTTTTCACTATTATTTGCACAAACACAGGCTACATTGTGCCAACCCTTTCTATGATCCCAGTACCTTGGCATCATTCAGATACTAGTTTCTATTTTTGTGGCTCTGTGATTTCCTTTAGGCCAAAACCCAACACCTGTCCTTGGTCTAGGTGATGTTGCAACCAGAAAGTAGAAGAACACTTAATAGAGTTCCCAGTTTACAATAGGTACTTGACACCTTGCTGTGTAGGGCTAAGTTTGTATACCCCGAGGACAAATAGACTCTGACCTAAAACTAAACTTCCAAGTTGGTCTCTCAATTTCACCAGAGCCAGTTTGGCTCATTCTGTACGACTCTTTAAAATTCCCCCTGTCTGTGTGACAACAACCAGCTTACTGGTCTCTTTACATCTGTAAAACTCTCTCCGTCTTGGTTGCCCTATTCTCCCTGCCCTCTGTTGGCTGGTACATTCTCTTTTATGGCACACTTGCTTAGTGATGTCATTCTACCTCTTGAATTTAACCTACACACTGACGATGTTTAGCCACAGAATCAAGTCTGTAGAACCACCCCCAAGTCTCTTGACTATCCTCTTCATCATACTCTGTACTATGTCACCATTCGGCTCTCTAATATACCTATGTATTCCCTCACCCCTAAATAATCATTGTTTCATGTATATACCACCTTGCACCCTTGCTGACAACAGTAGCTCTTCTGACTACACTCTATTTTCATATTACTCCCTTGTCGGGAACAAAAAAGGGGGCCCAGGAGAGGCCCTGGGGAAGAGGGGGAGGGGAAAACCCACACTCCACCAGAGTTTTACCTATTCTCTGGTCTGTCAGGCATGTGAGAGGGTTGCCATACACTTTCTTTGCCCATCCTGGGTGTGCATTCAAGCCTCTGACCCATTCTTCAGGGGGTGGCCAAGGGGCAGCCCTAACTAGGAACCCTGGAACAACTTTGCTAAAGCCACCAGGGTTATAGGAGAGAGGGATGAGGGAAGAGGTTCCCAACACCTGCAAGAATGAGTGCAGTGGATCTTGACTGGAGCACAGGAAGGCCTCCTAGAGAGAGTAAGAGGGAGAGAGGAGAGGAGAAGACAAAGAGAGAGGAGAGAGGGGGTGGGAGTGAAGGGTAAGAGGTAAGAGGAGAGCAGTGAGAACAGGTAAGAGAGCAAGGTGGGGCTGAACAGCCCTTTTTATGGTCTTCACTGTTGCTAGGTAACTGAGGAGGAGTTTAGCCTGAAGGTCAGAAGCCTGGACCATTGCCTAAGTAATTTCTAGCCATGCTTTTCTTGTGGGGGCTGTAAGGGGTGGTAACTTAGGCAGGAGCCAGAGTTTCAGGAGCATGAGGGAACTCCTACCATATCATGAAAATGAATTACTCACTTTCGGGGTCCAGACCTCAGCTCAACTGGAGACCAGCCTCTCTGTGCATAGCCCAATTCCCCACACTCCCAGATGCCTAACCTGTTCTGTTTCATTATGTCTTTTAATTCTATTTAGCCTCTTAACTTTAGTATGCTTCTTGACAAATCTTAGATCAATGACTACTCTATGTGTCCAAATACATGCAGCTCCTTCTCCTTTCTAAAATGTTGGCCCCTAAGTCCTTTCTTCCTGAATACTGCCCTGTATTCCTGGTCGCACTCTTCTCTCTGATGACACTGCTCATGTGTTCACAGTTCCTTGCTGGACTCTGCTTAGCAATGATCACCCTCTGTGTTCTGACTGTGTTGACAACATCAGCATTTGCTTACACCTACTATATGTTACTGACTCTCTCCTCTGACATCAAACCCACCTCTATAAGTCACACTGTATCTAGAAGAATTATGTATGCATGCATGTTAAATATTTGTAAGTTGGCCTATGAAGTTTCTGTATGCAACCTGAGGTTGTCATGTAAAAACAGTCATAGATAACAAACAGTAAACACATTTGTGTTGTTGTGATCCACAATTCTCTGTATGAAGTAAGTTGGTAGTCAATACTCAAAATGTGACATATAGATCTGTAGTATCTTTTCATCTCCAATAGGGTATCTTTCTCATCATTTTTATCATGTAACTTAAAATTTACATTTGCGTATGATACATTAGAGCAGTGGCTCTTCACTTGTGGGTGGTGATCCTTTGGGAAAGTAGCTGACCTTTTACAGAGATGTCCTGCACATCAGATATTTACTGATATCATTATTTTTAACAGTAACGAAATTACAATTATGATGTATTAATGAAGTAATTTTGTGTTTGGAGGGTTCACCACTCCATGAAGAACTATATTAAAGGGTCATAGTATTAGGAAGTTTGAGAACCACTACATTAACATAACATATACATGACTGATAAACTATATACATTTCAGGAAAAAATTATATACAATCATCAAATAAATCATCTTTTGAGATAAAGAAAAGTAAACATAGTTAATTCTTCCATATATTTATTTTTCCAAGATAAATTTAACTTAAAAGTGTGTATTTTAAAAGATGAAGAAAAAAAGACTTGGAATTTTAGAGAAAGATATATTGGGAATGCAAAGAATGATGTGGATGATGGAGAGCAGTGGATTTAGCCAAGAAACATTGTATATAAGTATGAAATGTTTAAAGAATAAATAAAAATATTTGAAAATAAATTAAAACAATGAACTTTTCATTCATTAATTCAAAAAATAATTTAAAAAATTACATTCTTGGGAAATGAAAAAAATCTTGAAACATTTAATAGTCTAATATAAAGCTTCTCTTGTAAATACCCAATGACCCCATATATAAGATCACTCCATAACTGTAGTACAGCTGAAATACTTTCCTGTAACTCCACTGTCCCTGGACAATCTCCGAAATTTCACTGCAGATTGTATCCTATCAGAATAGCTTATACTACACGGCTATCACTCAGGTAGGCTGATAAATCTTCATGTGAATGTATCTCATATCCTTAGGAATATGAGATACTGAATGAGATATACAGTGTTTGAAATATAGTTATAAACTGCTTCAGAGCAGGACTCACATCAGTTTCATTTCCCAAAGAAAGCAGGGACAGATGGCTAACTGTGGTGCCTTTTGGCATACCAAAGTGCAGTTGTGCCTCCAGACTCTCTTGGTGCCTGTGATACCTCTCAGTTCTTCTTACCTCAACCCCCCATATTCAAAGCTCCCTAGGCCAGGAGCTTTGATTCCCTTCCCCCAGCTTCTCTTTCCTATATAAGCCTGCCATTTTAGCCACTGGTTTTCTTCATTCTCTTGGCTTTCTCTTGACTCTTTAGGTTTGCTTGTCCCCTACTCTTTCCTCCTCCCCCATCCCTGCATTGCTGGTTCAGATGCCTTCTGGATGCCACTGGCTGTTCTTTCCCTCATATCTGCAATAAAATCTTTCTCAACCATATGTTGGAGTAGTCAGTTCCTAGTAAACTAGGTAACCCTGGAGGAGGAGGTAGATTAGCTCCAACAAACAGATAAAGAATTTGAATCTGTATAACTTTAGGTATTTTTTGCTAACCCATTCAGTTCTTTAGTTGGAGGATTACATATCATTCTAACACAGAAGAGAAATATCTGAGTCGTGTCTAATGGCATCTTGGTAGAAGAACATTTCTCAAAGTGCTAGACATTTGGCCACAGGCAACTCAACCCAAGTTATTTATAAGCTACTGAAAGATTTGGAGCTTTTCCTGACAGTCAGCTTGTCACAAAAACCCTCTCCATTTCAAGAATATGCCTTTTATTTACTGTTTGTGTTTGAAAAAAAACTTAATTCAAGTAAAACCCCTTTCTTTCTACCAGATTCACATGACCTTGACAGATGGTACTCTGTGGCCAGGTTCTTGCTTCCCTTCTGCAACTTCCTGTGTTTATCTATTCTCTCTGTCTTCTCTTTTCATCATACTTGGCAGGAACACAGCTTCTCCAAATCCCTATGCTTCTAGGTCTTTCAGGTACACTCCTCCTGTTGAAAGCAAGCTGTTAATCCCTCACCAATGTCATTAACATCTATGTCCCAGCACAAGTACGATATCACTGATTTATTTATTTATTTACATCTCAAACATTGTTCCCACTCCTGGCTCCTCTTTCCCCAAAGCCCTTGCCCCCTTTCTCTCCTATCCTGCTCTTCCTTAAAGAGGTGATATCTATGTTAGAAGTGATATGTTAACAAGGCTATTACTTCTTTAAGGAAGTGTTTCATGTGCCCCAGAACTGTAACTGCAGTTGTTACAGTTACACAAGTGTCACCTTGAAAACATTTTAAGGCCATTGTCAGCAAAACATAAGTTCCATGGAAGCACTAGCTGTGCCTGCTTTGTTTCCAGGTCATTTTTCAGGCCTACACACACTGAGTTTATGTTTGATAGGCAAAATTTTTAGCCTGTCCAAATGCCTACAACTAATGCCATATCTTTAAAACAGTGGTGAAAAGAGTGAGAAGAGAGCCCAGTGGTGAGACTCCTTTGTCCAAAGTACAATGCACTTAGAACTTTATTTCACATTCTAGGTAGATCGTTATCAATTTCCCTTTTGGTCTGCATAGTGGGCCCTTGTAAAGCAGGGAGAAGAATATGATTGGTAGATACTAACTGTGTTAGGTATCATTCATGAGAAATAATGGAAAAAAACAAACAAAATACCTGTGGTGGCCATATTTAAGTTTTATGTTCTGAGATTTGATCACAGCAGGCTATAGTGGTCTATTGAACTCAGTGAGTAGGGTCTTGCACTGCACAGTTGATGTACACCAGTTGATGAATATTTGCACCTGACTGTCCTAGCAGTTTTTTTGGGTAACATGTGATATTTTGTTGTGTGATATATTGTTTTGTATAATATTTGAATTTGGTTACACACCTCATGTTTCCTCAAATGCTTACCCTGTTTTCTGTTAAGAACATTGCAAACCCTATTTCTTGCCTTGCGAAATACACAGTATATTACTATTATTTGGAGTGTCAGTCTGTAGGATTAGATTTGTCAAAACCTACTTTATTTAGGTTTCTTTACCCTCTCTTCTAGCACATCGACCTGAGGAAGCAGAAAAAGAAAGTTAACAAGAAATGGAGATTATGGACCAGTTTAGGTGCAGGTTTTTGAGATAATCCCAATCTTTATTGTCAGAATATCAACAGCCCAATCCAATAACAAACACCAAGCGGCTTGATACAGTAGAAACCACAAGGCTTTGTGTAATCATCAGGAGTTAGCACAAAAGGCAAGAATCAGTCAGAATACCATGAGAAGTTCTTTGATGTGTTTCTTTCAACAAAGTGAAGACCAGAGAAGATCATAAAAGTGTTGCCTGGCTAGTGAAGACTACTGGAGCATTGCAAGGTTTAGTAATGCAAGAATGTCTACTCATTGTCTATGGCATTATATTTTTATTCTTTCTAAACATCATATGTGCTCCTCTCATGTGTCTGCATCAACAAAACATCCTTTCACAAGGCAGCTTCCAGGAAAACATCAAGTGACACAACTGAATTTCCAAAGAACCCAGAAATTTCCACTTCATCATGGCAGCACTTCTTCCTGTCCAGTTGTGATTTAGTTCCTACAATTAAGTTTTTCTCTCCCTTCCCTCAAGTCATCTAACATAATGCATCAGGTTACAGTTAGCATCAAGCTTTAAAAAAACTAGTCTTCAGGTTGGATACATAGATTACTATTTTATATTAGTTAGTAATACATCTATGCTTTGCCAACTAAAACAAAATAAATACAGGAGACTTGCATATGCAGCTTAATATACATTTCCATGGGCCCAGACATAGAAAGCTAACATCCTGCTGCTTAATTTTTGTAGATTTTAATTTTGTATTTAATTTTATAATTTTAATTTCGAACTAATTCTCTCCTTGAACAAACTTGGAGTACCCAAGTTGATGGAAAAGGGGAGTAGTAGATTCTAGGCAAGTAGCATTGTCTGGCACTTTAGGGCTGCATTCATTCTAGAGCTCTAGCCTCTGCCTGCTGGCAGCCAACATATTTGAAACTGACACCAAGCCAATGATTTTCTGGCTGTGTTTTCTAAATACTTAAAGTAAGTATGGATCTGTCATTTAACCAGCATGCAACTTCAAAACATTTATTTCTAAAGCATTAAAGAATGGACAGCAAAGTGAAAAGATGAAGGACAAAAGCAAGGCACTCTAGTTGAGTAAGCTGGCTGCGTAGGGTCATCAAAGAGGAATATTCTGAAGAATCAGCCATTAGACTGCAAGAATCAGAACATTTTGAAATTAATTTGAAAATGGGAAAAATGTAGGTGTAGGTAGAGAAGAACAAGCACACATTTATATGTTGGCTCAGTAATTACTATGCACAATACTAGACTGCTTTATTACAACAGAAACTGCAGGGTCTGGTTTAGTGAATAGTAACATCTAATTATGTCAACAGGGATATAACTATACTAAGCAGAGTGGCCTGTTCAGAAAGGTTTCCATACTACCCTTGGAATTTGTAAGCTCTTTAAGATGTACATGCACATTCTCTTTCATTACAGACTTGAGAGCTACTGAGGCACCCAAAGGGAATGAGTTTGTACTCCTCTATTTTGTGGGAATGATTTAATTATGCATATTTTTCAGAGAGAAAACTCTCTAGTTTAAATAGCAAGTTAAATTCCAACATTAATTTCAACAAGGTAGCCTTTTCAGATATATTGTACATTTTGAAACAATTTTAGAATTAGGCCCACACAATTATACTGTTCTGGACAACAAGAAATTAAATAAGACATCATATTTGTACAAGTCCTTGGAGCCTCTTTCAACTAACACTTCTTCATATTTTATATCACTTTTCCTTTTTATTCTTTCTATTGTATTTTCCAAGAAGCAACCAAAATAGGAATTTGGGATTGAGGGCAATTTATCCAGCATCTTTGAGATTCTGTTCTTCTGTCTGCTGCATCCAGATAAAAGGCCACTTGCCAACTGAAAGGATAATACCTATAACTTATTATCTATGAGAGTCTGCCACAAAGTAGGTGGTCATGGAAACTAATTTTCTGTGACCCCCTCCTCTTTGCCTTCCTTTTTTCTCTTGTAGATTCACGGTGTCATGTTCCTCTTAATTCTGGAAAATACTGCTACTTACTCCTATCTCTTGGGGGTCATCTTTTTGTCCTGTTTACTCAGTTAGATCTGTAAAATCTTTTGTTACACTCTCTGTGTGTGTGTGTGTGTGTGTGTGTGTGTGTGTGTGTGTGTGCAGTACAGTGCACATGTGAATGCCAGAGGACAACATGTGAGAATAATTTATCTTTACCATGTGTGTTCTGGGAAATGAACTCAGGTCATCAGGTTTAGCAGAAAGCAGCATTACAACTCAGGCCATTATTATTATTATTATTATTATTATTATTATTATTTTACCCTACCTATGTTTTGATCTTTCTCATTAATTCCAATAGTGACTCAAGTGTTAAAGGTAACAAAGTAATTATGTCATAATGGAACACATGGGGATATGGGAAGTAACATTTTCACATTATATTTCTGAGAAAACCTTAGACTCAATTAAGGAGGGCATATAATCCTGGAAGAGACTGAAAGGATCATCAGAAGGGTATGAGGTCTTAAAATCAAGCTGGTGGGGTCCAGGTCTTTCACAAATTTGGGTATCCAAAGGGGCATCTTCTCCACAGAAGAAGAGATTGTGGCTATTCTAAGTGTGAAATACCCATTTGCCCTCCCCAAAGAGATTGAGAGCAGTAAAGTCTAGAATTATCCAACATCTCTTCAAATGAGCTCATAGGATTTGAAGCAGAGCTCTATCACTCATTTGATCCCAGAGGGACAAGTTCACTAGAAATATAACATCTGTTCATGTAATGCCCTTCTTTTCTTGAAGTGAGACTTAAAATTTTAAAACAGGCAAACTAAAAATGCATGCACACACACACAGACACACATAAACACAGACACACAGGCACACACATATGGTTGAAGCATACTTCTGACTTATAAGACCAGAAAATTCTCTTTAACTAACAGTGTTGTTCTTTGCTTCCTCATTTAATCTGTCTCCTTCGTCAATCCATGTGATAGTTTGTATAGGCTTGGCCTAGGGTGTGACACCATTAGAAGATGTAGCCTTGTTGCAGTGTGTCACTGTGGGCATGAGCTTTAATACCCCACTCCTAGTTGCCTGAAAGCCAATCTTCTCCTCACATCCCTCAAAGGAAGATGTAGAACTCTCCTGTGCAATGCCTACTTGGATGCTTCCATGCCTCTGGCTTGATGATAATGGACTGAACCTTTGAACCTGCATGCAAGCCCCAATTAAATGTTATACTTATAAGAGTTGCCTTGGTCATAGTGTCTGTTCATAGCAGTTAAACCCTAACTAAGACATTTGGATATATCCAGTTATTCAATCAGTAAGTAATTATAAAAGTTTATGATGCTGCTGGAACTGTGTCAGGTAGTAAAGTAATGAGGAAATTCCATACATTCTCATCCATCACAAAATGTGCTTTCTAGTGTCCATTATGGATACCAAATAAGTAACTACACAAATGTTGCCTGTTTCATTTGTCTAACTTACTGCTAGGTATAGTCTTTGACATATTCAGTTACCCTTACTTTTAATATTCATTCTCCAATAGAGAACATGCCATATCTCTCCAACTTGGCCATCATGATTCTTGAGCTACAGTGATATATCCATGATTGGGATGTAACTCATATTGCCCCAGAAAGATCCTGATTTTGCTACTCTTCTGGTTTCTCCTAGTGCATACATCCCATCAAGGTGTGCACCAGAAGAAAGACTAGTTTAAGCTTTATTTCTCCAAACTGGAAGCTCTTTGAAGTGACCAAAATACAGATGATTGCATATATTGCAATTTGCTCTGAATATGTGACTTATAAAGCCTACAGAAAGATATTATGTTTACCAAAATTCTTAACAAGCCAATATATCTTATTTGTGAAAAGGGGGATTGTGCTACATGAATATAATTTGTACATTTCCATCTATAGTATTCCAAAGGTATTGGCAAATGTGAAGTTTCTGAAACAGAAAGTATTATTTTTAAAGTCTAAAATATAAAATGAAATAACACTTGAAATATTTAAATATCCTTTTCGTGAAGATAGATTCTTCCTTTTGAATTCTAGAAGCATATGGCCACATTTATACACCAGAGGGAAAAGACATTAGTGGTAATTTAATGGCAATAGATATATCAAGAAAGAAAAATAAACACTAACCAGAAGCATTAGGTAAAAATTTAAGACAAAAATCATAAACTCATGCCTACTTATTATATCTTATTGCCAGAAAAAGTCATCATAGCTTATAAAAGCATGACTTCATATAAAGGCCACAGACATTTAAAAAAGAAAGTACTGGCAACTTGCAGAAAAGGTGATTTAAAAAATTATACCAACTCTATTTCGTTAGAAGGTGTAGTGATGTGAGTCGTTTTTAAGGCCTAGGAATCTTGTTCATTTGGGCTCAGCCAGAAGCCATCAGTGGGGATGAATGATGACCTCTGCTTTGAGCTTAGCTGCATGCTAAATTAAGAAGACCCTCCCATTATTACTGTTATCCATATTGCTAACAGAGCTTATTAAGTGCATATTTCTATGTTCAATGTCTATATTTAGCACTGTAATATTCTTTATTAACCATTGTTTTAGTTTAGTAGATGAATATGTCCATTCTCTTCAATTATTCATAGGGTGGATTTTTGAGTCATTTAAGAGATAGGAGACTCAAAGAAGCATAGTTTTTCTATGTCAGAAAAAAATGGAATTAAAAAAATGGAGCAAAACTTGCTACTTAAATGAAGGAAACTGGATCCCTCTGAAGTCTCTGTAGGCACTGCTTAGTGCTGCTAATTCAAAACATTTATTAGCATTCAAAAACATTCATTTGGTATTTATTCTTTTGTACTGCATTTCCTGTAATTTTTCAGATTCTGTAGGGTATGGTTTCTAAGTTCCTTGTAATTGAATGTAGCTTGTCTTTTCAGCAGCTTCCAAGTTTCTTAAGCCTCTGGGACCCTATCTACCTTCCTGAATGAGTCTTGCCAGACTTCCTCCAACCATTCTCAAGCCCTTTTAGTTGACTTATTCTCAGGTTCCGAAATCTCCTTCAAGATAGGTTTGCCTCTAGAGCTTTCTTATTTTTCTTTAATTCGTTGCCTTTTCTTCTTTATCATGAGGCTGTCCTTCATTTTAACAGGCGAGCCTAGGACTGCCCTTTGTATGTTGTCTGATCATGGAGGGCTTACACATAATATAGCCCTCTAGACTGTAACTAGGCATTTACTTTGAAAATATATTTTGCCTATATTAAATCTAATGAATATTCATTGACCTTTGCTGAACAACCAGAGTAAGTGATCCCCACATGAAAAGGAAATGTGAGCCAGAAAATCAGGAATTTACCTCTTCTTGAGTAAAACTGCCAAAAGAACTCCAATATGCCAGGCATACAAAGGCTCTGAATGTCCCTACACTTACAACTTCACATATTCAGAACCTCACATAAGAGCTTCAGTAAGTCACATATTCTTTTATATTCCAATTATTATGTTGGCCTCTATTAAAAGCCCTGCATGTCATAAAGTCTTTAAATGTAATTAAATTAACCTTAAGAAATCTACATTCATTTAATAAACATTTTTCTACAAAAATACAACCATAAAATAACTCTATGCCCAGTACAGGTGACACTGTTTTAATGCTATTCTAAATGAGATGAAGAGTATACTAAAATATATGCATATTCTAGAATGCTCAGTTAATTGTCTATGGAGTATATAATTCACGGCAGATTCTATTTAGACTCTTTAACTTTAGACATGGTGGTAACTCAACAGTACTCTAAAGATCAACTTCTAAGATCATGATCAACTCCATAGTCATATGCACAGCTTGACTCGGTGCTGATGGTGTTGAACAAATGAGGATGCCCACATGGGCATGGGAGACATGTGGGAAGAATTCATGCACGTGCACATGAGACTTAGCACCAGTGGACAGGCCAGTTGATATTTTAAGTGTTCTTACCTTCTGAGTTGAGAAAGTTTCTTGCTGTTTAAAAGTTGCACACAGCAGGGTAGCTGGTCAATTGGCTGTAGAGAATTCTTCTATATTGGCCTTTTATCTTGCTGTAGGTGTACTGGAATTACAGACAGCTAGTTACTTTGTCAAGCATTACATGAGTTCTGGAATTGCAAATATAGGTCCTTATGCTTCTGTGACAAGGACTTTATTCAGTGAAGCATTTCCTGGGACATATAGGTTGTGAAGTTTTAAGAAATGTTCTGACTGATATTTATGCAATGTATCTGAAGATTACTTATAATAGCACATAATTCAGTTTTAGTAAGATATATAGACTGTGTGTGTTCAAAAGATGATTGTATCACCTGAGCTTTCCATATCTTTTTATGAGAGCATGCCTATAATTTTATACAGTTTCACTTTGTTCTGATTTATATGGTCATTGCAGTATGGTTTCCTGAATGTGTATTCAGAAATAATATTGTAGACTAACCTTCTCTACGCTGATAAACTTTAGCAAGGACACATAAAATAATATTGCTATCAACAATTTAAAATTTGTTATGATTTTTCACTATTTTAGGATATTCCATGTTTCAAAAAGAAAAAAAGTATTGTTAGTGGTTTGGGTTTTTAATTTATATGTTTCTGAGGCAGGTTTTTTTTTAACCTGAAATATTCAAATATTTCAAATACTCCAGGAGCTCTAAAAATAAACAAACAAGCAAACAAACAAACAAAAACCCCCAGAACAGCAATGTATTAGTGTGATGCCTGATAAGCACTCTGCAAGCTCCTTGCTGATACCTAGGAGGCATCAGTTCAGTAAAGGTGCTGTTTGGAATCGCTATTGTCTATCTATATTGCATCAGTGAATGCTTGTTGGCTCACTGAGAGGAAGGAACTCAGTTGTGAGAACTGCACAGAATCAGTCAACATTTTATAGACTTTCCATAATGAAATCCAGAAGGCAATTATCCATTAGCACATTTATACTAGTGCTGAAAAAAATATAAGCAGTTAAGAATAATGAAATTATAAGCAGTGATTAATCATGTCTTTTAGAATCATATTTGGTCTTAAGATCCAGGGAAAATGCTACCATCTCCAAATTTAATATGGGGTTTCTCTTATACTCGTGTATTCTTCTTCTTCTTCTTCTTTTTCTTTTTCTTCTTCTTCTTCTTCTTCTTCTTCTTCTTCTTCTTCTTCTTCTTCTTCTTCTTCTTATTATTATTATTATTATTATTATTATTATTATTATTATTTATACCCATACTTGTTTGCACTGGCTAACTTCAGTTTCAACTGGCTGATCCCTTGGAGACGATTATTTGCAGAAATTCTCAGCTGAATGTACAATTTGTTTATTATCTGAAAGCTGCACTATACTGAACAGTCGTTAATACATAGAGTTCTGGATGTTTCTCTCCTTATACTCATCAACCATTAAAGGTTAGCAGTGAGTTCAGGAAGTGGATAACACCATTCCTTTCTCTCCAATTAACTTAAAGTTTTAAAATATCCAAAGGGATCCACACAATTAATTTTAAAGTTATTCTCAGTAAAGTGGGGTTTTATGAAGCTGAGCATAGGTCAAGTTGACTGTGACCTGCCTTCAGCCAACTAGGTTGATCCAGGAGGTTCAGCAGTTCAAAGTCTGGTCACCCAGAGTATTAGTACTAATTTGAAGCAGAAATGTTTTGACCTAAAATACATTTTTGAGGTTATTGCAAACACTTCAATTAAACAAATCATGTTTCGATGTTGATATATTCCTCTTCTTGTATAAAAATAAAAGTTGAAAACTAGAATGAATTATTTGCCTAAAGTCATTGAAACATAACCACATGATTTCAATTTTCAACGAGTATTTCTTCTAAAACATGTTTTCACCCTCCTAAAACTTAGTTAAATGGTAGAAGTGTGCTTTCAAAGTACTTCTAGGTTATGGTTTATTAAAGAAATCCCTTTGGGTTCCTGCGCTTTTCTCTTCAGGATTTACACAAATTTAATGTCAGATTTTGATATCTATTGGGAAATAACATGAATGAGATTCCCAAGTATTTCTTTCTCCTGTGAAATACTTGTAGTTTCTTTAAAAACTATTCCTATGCCAATATGAATCCTTGAGACTATAACCTTATAGGACCATATATGCTAAAAAGTTATATTATGTGAATTTCATTCTCATGTCTTTTCAAAAATAGTCATATAATATTACAGCTCCTCAGTGAAACTTCAGTGTGTGTGTGTGTGTGTGTGTGTGTGTGTATGTGTGTGTATGTGTGTGTGTGCATGTGTGTACTAAAAGTGTATGACATACATCTAGGGCTATTTCTGAAAATATTTAAAAACTTCAGAGTTTATATTTTATTTTTCTTCTAAATATAAAACTTAGCAATCAGAAAATATGTATCACGGTGCATGTTTTAAGATATATGAATATCTCAAACCAATTTTTACATAACTGTGTGCTGGGTCCGACATGGCTGCTTAAGGTGAGGTATGACACAGCTCCTGCCCCTGGAGCATTGCCAGGCCTTTGATCCCTACAATCCCCTGATTGCACTGATGCCTGCTGTTGGCCTGAAATTGATCTACTTTCTCTTCTATTTTATGTTCAATCTTTCTTTTTGAGGTAATATACTTCCTCTATTACTCAGAGCTAATCACTCCATAATAAATGAAACAGGTGTGATTCTCAGGAGTGAGGAATGGAGGTCGTCATAAGGCTGTGAAGGACGAGGAATAGGCCTTCTGCTTAGTCTTTGTTGTCATGGAAAAAGATCTAGACAACGTAACCGCAAAAGCTATAAAAGTCTACATGGTCCTTTGTAGAAATAGTTCGTTGCCAGACTTTACCTTGAATTTGGAATTATGGAGATCCAATGACTGCTGCATTAGTTAGCCAGGGTGAAATTGGAGACACCAAGGATAGAGTGTTAAAGTTGTTTCAAGAAGAAAACGCATGGATAGGAAATGAAAGAATCTACAGAAAACAAGAAAATTATAGATGGCTTATTTTATAGGAGAAATGCTTCTATATGACTTAGTAGTAAATAGTATTAGGGGAGTACATGAGGCTATGGAATTTCTAGGATGAGAAAACAAAGATCAGAGAATTAAAGGATGAAGTAGAAGTATATTAAAAATTAGTGCTTTGTTCTCCTAGTTACTGAATAATTGGAGATGATAATGCCTGGAGAGATATTAGAGAGCTAACCATTGTACTTACATAGATTTTAAAACTTTGTAAGGAATCATTTTAAGCTTAATAGGCTATCACCTACCTGTTCTTACATTAAATCAGTTACTAAAGACTGTTGTTTACTGTACTAGGAAACTGCAAGAGCTGTGCCTAGCTACCCGTGAAAAACAGACTGTGCAAAAACTATAAGAAAATGAGCTTTTGCTTTGTGTTTAGTTTCTGCTTTAAGGAAACAGAGGTTAGAACTATTGATCTTGGACTCATAAAATTTGTGTAAATTTAAGAATTTTTAAAAATATTATTAATAATGATCAAAGACTTGAGGATGTAGTCTTGAGTTCAGACTCTCTGGTTGGAAGAAGGCTAAAGCATGAAGGAGCAGGCTAAAGAATGATGAGCGAGGAGAAGGAAAATGAATGACAAGGGAGAAAGTAAAAGAAAAGAAGGAAGAAAGGAGAGGAAGGAAGAATGATGAGGATCCTTGGGCAAAGAGAGAGCATCTGAACAGAGAGCTGGCATCCTCTACTGACTGACTCATTATTCAATTAATGCCACTCCCATTCTTGTCTTATTTAAGACTCTCCTCAAACTGAGACTGGACCTGTGAATTGATTGGAATATTTGCTGAATATTAACTAAGGGGAATCTAGGATAAAGTACGTCCCAGAGTTTAAGTTTCTAATAGATGCCACATAGTACCAAAAAGAAAAAAAAATAACATCAAGAAAAATTGAATATTAGAAGTACCAGAAAAAGCTGGGTAGTGTTGGCACATGCCTTTAATTCTAGCATTTGGGAAGCAGAGGCAGGCGGATTTCTGAGTTTGAGGCCAGCCTGGTCTACAGAGTGAGTTCCAGGACAGCCAAGGCTATATAGAGAAACCCTGTCTTTGAATAAATAAATAAATAAATAAATAAATAAATAAATAAATAAATGCCAGAAAAAAGTTAGGTTTACTCTTTATGGCCTCCTGAATATTCTGTTATGGAGAAGGTAAGTAGATAGGTGAAGAGAGGAGGAAGAAACTGTTTTACTTTTATAACTTTCACTAGAGATAACCACGGGTGATACTAATAAAAACAGGATGGGGATTCTACAACCATTCTGAACACTAAGGCAGCTGGAGTATGTGCATGTACATTGTGTGTGTGTGTGTGTGTGTGTGTGTGTGTGTGTGTGTGTGTGTGTGCGTGCGTGTGTGTGTGCCTGTGTTTATTGCCATAAAGGTCAAGTAAGTGATGATATTTATCCTTGTTTCCCAAATCCTATATTTTATCTGTGTCAGTTTTTTTTAAACTTCCAATTTATAGGCTTGTGTGCTATTAGGTGACCAGTACCTATATTTTAGTAGAAATCACTAAGTATTTTACTGAACATAAGCTGTTTCACTTCCCACTCCAATACATATATAGACCAGTTCTATGACAAATGGTACTGTTCTATTTCATTTGACTTTTCTTTTCTTTTTCTTTTTCTTTTTCTTTTTCTTTTTCTTTTTCTTTTTCTTTTTCTTTTTCTTTCTTTCTTTCTTTCTTTCTTTCTTTCTTTCTTTCTT
>NC_034607.1:56591084-56597206 GCF_900095145.1 Mus pahari
TTTCTTTCTTTCTTTCTTTCTTTCTTTCTTTCTTTCTTTCTTTCTTTCTTTCTTTCTTTCTTTCTTTTTTTTCTGGTTTTTGAGACAGGGTTTCTCTGTGTAGCCCTGGCTGTCCTGGAACTCACTCTGGAGACCAGGCTGGCCTCTAACTCAGAAATCTGCCTGCCTCTGCCTCCCAAGTGCTGGAATTAAAGGTGTGTGCCACCACTGCCCGCTCTTACATGACAAGACCCATGTATCTTTGTCTAGCTTCATGATAATTTATTTGCACTAGTTTTATTTTCTAAGCCTCTGAAGTACATTCTTACTTTTGGATTTCTCTACTGATGTCATCTAGACTTTAATCTGGAGACACCAAAAGTATTTGGGGAAGAAGTACTGGATGCTGGAGACTGGATTGGGTCTGGTCTGTGACGTGGCTACTCTATTGGGATTTGACAAGTAATTACATCTCTTTCATCACTGTTTTTTTTTTTTTTTTGAGACAGGGTTTCTCTGTATAGCCCTGGCTGTCCTGGAACTCACTTTGCAGACCAGGTTGGACCATTTTTTTAAAAATAAGTAATTCCTACCAGAGTTTGTTTTGGTGAAATTTCTAGAGGTTGATATGCTTAAGATACTTAAAGACTAGACAGAGCACATTAAAAATTTCTTAAATGACATCTGTCCATTTTTTACTGTTTTTCACATACAGTTAGTTCATTTTGTCACTCATGTCTAGTTTAAATATTTCCTGAATTAACAAAAATTGTTACAAGTACAAGGTATGTGCTTCTTTGTGACATCTTCCTGCATTTCGTTGCGCTTTCCTTGTTCCTACTCACTTCCCCATCCCCTGACTTGGTCTTCTTCCTTCTCTCAACAAGTCCTCTGTTTATTTTGATGTCATTTGTTTATTAATTTGGTGTGTGTGTGTGCGTATGTGTGCATGTGGGTGTGTATGTGTGTGTTGTGTATGGGGAGAGAGAGAGAGAGAGAGAGAGAGAGAGAGAAAACACAGAAGAGAGGAGGGGCTGTTTCTAAATAAAGGAAAAAATAAGCTACCTTTGTCTATCTTAAACAAACTTGTATTGTTTAACAAGGTGGTCTTCAGTGCTATTTATTCTTTTACGAATGACAGTTTTGTTCTCCTTTATCACTATACATATGTGTAAGAATTTGAACATATACATATACTCAAACATAATTTTCTTTACCCATTGGCTTGATGGAAGACAAGCTGGTAGCATGTCCTTATTATTATGAAGAGTACCACAATAAACATGAATGAATTTATGTCTCAGTGATGTTCTGACACAGATTCCTTCAGGCATATGTATTGAGTGGAATAATTGAAGCATATGATTTTCCTTTTTTAGGTTCTGCATCACATTTTCGTATAGAATACAGATTTATCATAACCAACCAATTTATAGTAGCTCTCTTAATTATTTCATTTTTAATCCTCCTGTTTAACTGATTTATTTATATGTAGTATGTTTCAGAATATGCACATGCTGCAGTCTATGTCCTGGGTTCAGAAAACTTGAAAGAGTTGTGTTTTCATTGTACCAAGTGCATCCTAGGGATTGAACTCATGTCCTCTCTGAGTCATCAGTCTAGCCCATATGTTTATCCTACTACTTTAATATTACCTTGTTTAATTTTCACGAATATATATATATATTCGTGAAAATTTTATAAAAGAAAATATGTGGTTTAGTTATCCTTTTTATTTTGACCACTGCTGACTATGGGACAGAGTATTTATTTGGTCAATAAATTTTTATAGAATAGACAAACCACTGGCTTACCCAGTGTAGTATCTAGCATTAACAAGATTCTACAGATTCTTATAGACTGAGAAAATTTTCTGGCTTGAACTCTATACACAAGTCCCTATCCCTAACTGAGCCTCTCCAGTATAAACCTATGTGTACAGAACACATCAAACTTTGTTTTTTAAAAGACCATAGATTCCCTATATAATTTTCTCTGTGTTGAAAGTCAGATGAAGCTTACCAATTGTATTTGTCTGCTTTGTCCCAAAGAAGAGAAATCACTATACCCTAAATCTGTTAGCACCTCATTGTTCACTAAATTCTATTCAAGATGTGTAAGATATGGAGTGGCCTAAGAACACACCTGTGAATGAACAGAAATGTGCTTTATTCATACAGCCGATTGTTGTTTAGCCTTAGAAATAGAACCTGCTACATGTAACTGCATTGCCCGAGTTCTTGAAACTGACCATACAATGTTGGATTTATAAGTGTAAGAAAATTTCATATTAAATGCTTTTACAACAATAAAATAATTGAAAAAAATATAAAGATGGCTGTTTGCATCAAATGCTTTAGGGAAAAAATGAAAAATAATTATTTCAGGGATACGGCAGGTGAAGACTTTTTTGGTGATACAAAAGTCTATGTTGAAAGTTCCCTAGGCGTGAGAAAGCAAGGAGCCAGAGATGAAGGGCTTTGGACATAAGCTGTCTTGTCTTGGTCAGAACAGGTAGGGAGTTAGCAACCTTTTGATAATCTTAGGAAAATGAGAGCTTCTTCATTTGCAGAAAAAGCACATCCACCCTTCATTTCGTATTATATAAAGGATACGCACTCTCTAAACTGTCTAAGTCCCTGATCTGTAGGAGGCAAGCTACCCCTCCATGATAAATATATGTTTTAGCAAGACCCCGAAGCAGATAGAAAAATTCTTGCAGAAGGTAGAGAAGTGAGTGGCAAGGATGCAGGGAAGGTCATCACTCAGTGCTCAAGGCTGAAGGTCACTCAGTGCTCAAGTGACCTTGTCTTGTCAATTAGTGTCTACTTAGAGAAAACACTATTTTTTTTGTTTGTTTGTTTTTTGTTTTTTTGAGACAGGGTTTCTCTGTGTAGCCCTGGCCATCTTGGAACTCACTTTGTAGATCAGGCTGGCCTCGAACTCAGAAATCCTCCTGCCTCTGCCTTCTGAGTGCTGGGATTAAAGGAGTGCGCCACCACGCCCGGCTGAGAAAACACTATTTTCTATTGGAATTATGAAGAATAAGACTTGGGTTTGGTTCATTTACAGCTGCCATCTCCCAGTCTGTGGGCCTTGGATAAAAAGATAATAGACAGGAAAATGGCCCTAAAATCCATTCCTGACAAATGCTGAATTCCCTTTCATTGCCAACTTGCTGTTTAGTGAAGCCTGTCCAGTAGCTTAACAAAGGGAAGCCATGGCTACCCTTCAATAAGTAATAGACAAAAACATGGGCATGTGTTTCTACCTTCATGGCCAAGGAAAGCTGTGAAGAGGCCTGTGCCAGTGGATAGGCAGCATCAGTGCCCAACACTGGTATGCTGGTGCTTTTGGACTGCCTAGGAGATAGAGAGCTCAGGGTAGCTAAGAATGGAAATAGACACAAAAGGCAAGCTTGGGACTCTGAGACAACACTGAGATAGGACATGTCTTTGGGATCTGAAGAAGGAGCAGAGAGAAAGAAGAACTTTCATTCTTTGCTCTTGGTGAATTTTAAGCCCTAGTTTGGGATCCTGATGTCAACAAGTGTTTCTGCAGTTGCTGTGACAATCCTGTTTTGGCTCTCCTCGCTACTATCTCTGAAGGTTCCTAGTTCTTACTGTTCATGCACCTCATTATTTGCCCAATATTTTTTTCTTTATTAGACCCTGATTTGTTTATGGAAAATAAACATGTCTTTCAAACC
Organism: Mus pahari; assembly: GCF_900095145.1. Classification (NCBI taxonomy): domain Eukaryota; kingdom Metazoa; phylum Chordata; class Mammalia; order Rodentia; family Muridae; genus Mus; species Mus pahari. The sequence continues at coordinate 56,594,773 of NC_034607.1, forward strand.
TGGGTTCATATTCCATAATTTGTATGCTTGCACAGCTAAGTCTAAGCATCTTCGAATGTATCTACATTTAACTTATCTCATATGGAAAATTCAGTGATAATAGTCATCATAAAAAAGAACTAATGCCTATGTTAAGCATTCTGAAAACTGAAGATTAAAGTTAAACTAAAGTACAATATTAAAACTAGAAAACAACTTCTAAAAATGGATCTTTTAGAAAATTCCTCTCAGAGAAGAACAGAAAATTTTGTATAGAATTTTTCCTAGTTAAATTCACTCTGTCTGTCCTGTTGACTTCCTACACCCCTACCCAGATACATATAAGTGTTACTATTTGTGAAGAAATGTGGATGATTTACTTTAATAGAGGACTACAGCACATGCTTCCTGATCTTCAAAGGAGTAATTGAAAAGCTTTAAAAACATATTCCTCAACACTATCTTTCTCTTCTTCATGGACTTTGAACATGGGATCCTGTATCATTCTCCTCAAATCTCTGTAGCCCTCCATTTGTTACCTCTGTTATCCTTCAGTTGACTGGCATTTTCCTTTACAAAGGTATTCCATATCAGGGATCCTGTTTTATGTTCATTGGACATGCTCTCTCTTTTTAAGAGATATTTTTTAAATATACATTTTTATTAACATATATGAGCTTACTTTGATATTTCCACACATGTACAGTGTTCATTGTCATATGCATCCAATCATCTTTCATCCTTGCTGTGTTTCCTGCCTCCCTATATCTTTCATAGTTCCTATCGATTATTATTTTACTTCCCAATCAAGGCTTTGTTTGTTTCTACATATGAGAAAGAATACATTTTGTTTTCACTCTGTTTGGCCCATTTTTCTTAACATAATACAGTTGAGTTCCATTTATTTGCTGAAAGTCATAGGTTTCATTCTTTTTAAGGGTCAAATAATAAACCATTATATCAACATATAGCATGTTGACTGTTCTTTATTTATTCACCTATTGATATATACATAGGCTGCTTCTACACCTTAGCTATTGTATAGTGCTGTAAGTAAACATGGGCATACAGTTATCTCTTTTTGATGCATAATTTTTAGATATACTTCTAGTAATGGTAGAACTAGATCATATAAAAATTTTATGTTTCTATGTTTGTCATACGCTTTCCATAACAGCTATCCAAATTTACATTCCCACCAAAAGTATATAATAGTTTCTTCTTCTCATTCATCTATGTTAACATCAAAATATTTATTGACCATTTAAAAAATTTTCAAAGAATTATCTATTTAGATAATTTGTTTATTTTAAAACTGATTGCTTTTACTAAGGTTTAAAAATCCTTTATGTATTTGTACTTTCTGGTTATCAAGGCACAATGGAATTAAGATGCATCTCTTTCTTTTCTGTAGACCCACATGGACAGGCATAATGTCTGATTTATCTTGGATCATAATGATGGTAGATAACTTATTGATTAAGAGAAATGAAGAATGAATGAACCACATTGTCCAGAATTGCATCCTATTAATTTTTGACCATTATTCATATTTTAACATCAACTATTATCTTAGGATATTTTCTGATGAAAGCAGAGATTAAGGAAAATGTTTAGTATATTTATGAATATGGGCTCTAGAGAAAGGGGTTAGGGTGAAGAGTCATGATCATGGATGTTGGAAAAGTTCCTACAGCCATGCCTCATCATGTAACTCACTGTTACAGTGATCTATAGTCACACACAAATATTACTGAGAGAAGTCAAGAGATACAGCTAAAACATGCCCAATTGCTTGGTACTATCAATGGCTAAGGCTAGTATGCCTATGGGTTATATCCAATAAAATGTTCCCTGATATAAGCAGCTTCTAGTGAAGTTAGAGAAACCAACTAGGAGGAGGATGCAAAGTTGTAGATAGAGGTTAGATTGACAGCATTGTCAGCTCACAGCTGCTTAGTTCCCATGCCTACATCTAAATGACCTCTGTGAATCTGAGAAAATAAAGTTACAGCACATCAGTACCCTGCTTGCAAAATCTACTTCAATCTCTGACTACCTAAGCATGTGCACAGCCTGTGATGATTAACAACAACACTTAACCTGTCAACTGTTTACTCATCCTAAGATAGCACACATTCCAAGACAGCCATAAATAATCACATCCTGTGAGGCAAAGACAAAAGTCAGATGTAAATTGAGATATGTGTCACCTTTTGTCTTTGCTTTTATACAAAGAGCATAATTCTGCCATGAAAAGGAATCAGAACAGTTCAACACAATGTCTTGTTTAAAGGATCAGTTTTTAAATGTCCAACTCCCTGAACCATTATATTAGGTGGGACATAATTTTATTTTCTCTACATACTTTATTTTATTTATTTTTTTTATTATTATTATTTTCTTTATTTACATTTCAAATGCTATCCCGAAAGATTCCCATACCCCTCCCCCC
>NC_034607.1:56598031-56604740 GCF_900095145.1 Mus pahari
GGATCCTCCGGTAGTACTATGTCTAATTTTCTGAGAAACCGCCAGACTGATCTACATACTTTATTATTAAAATAATTTAGAAGAAAAGGCACTTTTTAGACTTATGGACTACCTTTCTCTATTATTCTGACTATTGTCAATTAGAGCAATTGGCTTATACATGCTTTCTTTACAAAGCAGAAACATTTTGTAGTTACATTAAATGCCAGTGCTAGGTTACTGAAAGTACTCCTCTTTCCCGAGGCAAGTAAAAAACAGACTATTAACCTATTTGTGGGTATGTAAATGCACATGCATATAAATTCCTATATGTATTAAGCTATATATCGTACAAAAGTAAATTGATAAATTGATATATACACTCTATGTATCATATATATGTATATATATATACATATATATACACATATGTGTATATATATATATATATATATATATATATATATATATATGCCATAAATGTTATTTGTCCTAATCTCACTAATTTCATGTTTTTTAATGGAAATTTTCTCACTACGGAACTATTAGTCTATGAAATATCTTAAATTTTCTGAAGAGTTTATTTCAAATAATTCTGATATAATTTTCATTATACATATAAATTGTATTTAGGGCACTAATGGGCTAATTGTCATCACAGCTACCATGTGGAAAGACATGTTAATTAAGAGAAAAGCATAATGTCTTATGTATAAAATCTTGTATATAATAGAATGTCTACCTTTCACTTTAATTATATTGTTTTTCTTTAGTTTTCACAGTAAAGTTCAAGTTGATTGTAGAACTTTGAGTGGTAAGCCAGATGTGCTGCCACACACCTGTAATTCCAGTGAATTAAAGCCAAGATCATCAGCATTTGTAGTAATGTTCTATTGCACACAGATTGAGTAGGTAGGACAGATGGATAACATAAAACTCTCTTTTTCAAAAGTAATAACAAGAAATTTAAAAAGAAATAAATTTTATATGTTGCTTCATTTAAAAGAAATTTATTAATACTTGGTTCATTGGATTCTTTATGTGAATCCAACTTTGTACATTATTGTTTGGACTAATAAAAAGGCATTTTTAGACCCACTACAAGCATTTACAGGAACACATAGATATACATATCTTAGAAAAAAATTGAAGGTATAGGCTCTACTGGTAGAAAATTTATACTATTATACAATATATTACAAGTAACAAGTACTAGAAAATAAGGGGTGAATATGCTACTAGTTATATTTGACATTATAAAAGATACTTGATGGGTAAAACACAGCTTACTCTTCTAGCACAATTTCTTTGATCTATTATAAGAGTATATGATGTCACAGGTCTTGTCTTTCATTGGTTATAAACTATCTCACTTTAATACGTACATGTTAACTTTAGTATCTCAAAGTATTTTCCAACAGACACCTGTGGGCTCTCAGCATCCATCCCAGACTCCCCTATCTCATTAATATCTCTGGAAGCCTTCAAAGGCAGCTCATATTAGATAATTAAGATGCTTACCACTGTGCATGCCCTTGTGACTATTTATATTCTCTGCAGCTCCAGAGCCTGATGCTTATATTTATAACATCAGAGTAGATATAGAACTCTCTGTGTCCTCCACTTTTAGAGAAGCTTAGGACCAGGTGGCTTAAAATAACTCTAATTTGTACAGTACTGTAAGATAAAGACAATATTAGAAGAACTAGTGGTTGCAGTTTCACCAATGCTGCTAAAAGTAAAAAGAAGAACAAATGATTTAAAAAAAAAAAAAACCCTATAGCTCAAAACCACTCAGAAAATCCTGAGATATTTAAATAAATCACAGCCAAGAGTCACCACAAGCAAATTTATTACAGCTAACTGTATAAGTTTCTTGTTCCATTGTTAGAAAAAAAATATGGCAAAGCAACTAAAGAAGAGGAGTTATTTTGTTCAGCTATTCATTGTTCTTTGTCTTCATGCCTTTGACAGTCTATGTAATGAGAGATAGGGAGCAGAGAGAGTTAGGGCCAGATGTAATTCCAATGACACTCCCCTCATGCGGCCTACTTCCTCCAACTAGGCCTACAACTTACTTTTGAGCACATCACGATTATGTCATTATGATTACATCGATAGATTAATCTCCTCATTAGTTCAGAGCCTTCATGATCTAATTCTCTCTGGAAATGTCCTCACAGATACAGCCAGAGTTATGTATTAATAATTTCTTAGAAGATTCTCAGTACAGTCAAGTTGACAAATAAAATATTGAACTTTACAACAGTGACAGAGAGGAAAATGAATATTTAACTTACTCAAGAAACTATAATATTATGTAGAGAAGTTCAAAGATATTTGTAACAAGAGTGTAACAAGTTTAACAAGAGTTGGGAAGTATATGATGTAGAGGACAGTAGAACAAGTTTCAAATTTTGAATGAAAGAACACTTAGAATACATTTGTATAAAAATGCCTTTCAAGAAAGAATTTAAAATTAAACCTTTTCAGACATATATTTGAAAAGAAATATCACACCACCAGAAGTATTAGGACAGGAAGCGAAGGATATAAGGTAAAATATTCATGGCAGTATGAAGAACATTAAAAATGGTAATGACATGAGGTTTGTAAGTTTTTTAAACATATTGCATAAACAATTTGCTGAAATATTAACACTGTAAATTCCAGTTTTATAACATATTTAGAATCAAAGGCATACCAGTATTACACAGTTCTGAAAAGGAAAACTTGAAGGTCAGTTCTGTTAGTACACATGTAAAGGAGTTTAACAATATATGAGGGCAAACTTGTATTAGCTACAAGGAACACCATAAACCCTGAAGCAACCAAACAGACAAACAGCAATATGCCAATGAAAAAGATTAAATAAACATCTTAAAACTCAGTCGAAAGGACTAAAATAAAAAGATGAAAATTAACACAAAAGAGATAAGAGCAAAGAAACATGTAGATACTGTACATAAACCTGAATACATTATAATCACATTATGTCCTAATTGTTTAATATCTACTTTGAAAACTGGAGATGATAAGGCAGGATAAATTTCCACCTACTTACTACCTATAATAATAATAATAATAATAATAATAATAATAATAATAAACTGGAAATGTATTTATGCAGGTAAGGTACAAGCAAGGCATGAAAATAAAATAAATCGAAGTAAAATGATAATCTAATAAAAAAGTCCCCAATCCTATCAGAAAAATATATTTGAAAATAAATGATTTATTTTTATTACATTAAATACTTCTATCAAACTGATAACAGAAAAATAATCATGAAGCCATGATGATTATGTTTGACCAATAACGTGGGCCGAACCCTAATACTATTAGTGATAATCTATTCTGCTTGCAGACATGAGCATGTTGTCTTCTGAGAGGCTCTACACAGCAGCTGACTCAGATAGATAGACACTTACAGGCAAACAGCAGAAGGAGCTTGGGAACTCTTATGGAATAATAGGAGAAAGGATTGTGTGTTCCAAAGGGGATAGGAACTCCACTGGAAGACCAACAGAGTCAAATAACATTTACCCTTGGAGCTCTCAGAGTCTGAACCACAAAGCAAACAACATAGACTGTGTGGACCTAGGCCTCCCCGTTCATATGTAGCAGATGTGCAGCTTGGGCATCATGTGTTCTGGAGCAAGGAGTTATCCCAAAAGCTATTGCCTGTCTGTGAGATATGTTCTACTAAATGGGCTGCCTTGTCTGGCTGGCCTCAGTGTGAGATGAAGTGCCTAGCTTCACAGGAAAATGAAGGGCCATTAGGGAGTGGTACCCAGGACCCTCCTCCCAGGATCCCTGATCCTCTCAGAGAAGTAGAACAAGGAATGGTGGAAGGATTGTGGGAGGGGGTGACTGGGAAGGAGGCATTGAGCAGGATGTAAAGTGAATTACTAAAATATTAAATTAAATTAAATTAAAGAATGTTTAAACTTAAAGTGTTACAGTTTAAAGATATCTATTGATGCACCTTTCAGGAAATATGAGGCCACAATGACGTTTGTCAGTATTTATCTCTTAGAACTAGAACAAGTAAAAAGAAATTATGCTAGGGAACAGTATATATGAGCAACAGTATCAAATAACTTGGTTCAAAAGATACATATACTTGTAGCCCTGCAAGAAAAGAAACATACAATTAAAAACCATTTATCAAGATGGTCCTCATTCTGTACAAAATGATAGACCGAAAATAAATGTAATTTATATTAAAAGGGTATACAAGGCTATAGAACAAATATATTCCTTTCGCACAATAACATTGCATTGTCAATCAAGAACAGAACGTTGTCTCATAGAATATTAACTGAAAAATATTTGAATGGTAAGTTTAAATCAAACAAAGACAGAGAAAACTGGAATCTAAATTGAGGTTTTAAAAAATGAAATCATGGCATAACAGAATTTGTTGAATATCTTTGAAACTATATTTTCAGAAAATTCTACTGTAGAAGGAAAACAAGTCTCAAGTTAATGACATCATCTTTTACATTAACAGTTGCAAAAATGAATTAAGATGAAACAACAAATTACACTGAAGTAAAAGAAAGCAAATAATAAATGCAAGAGTGGAAAGTGATGAATTACATATAATAAAGAATATTAAGACAACCAATATTTATAATGTCTATAAAATTTATCAGCATACACACTCAAACTTATAAGAAAAAAGAGAGACGCTAAAAATATTGGACATTGTTGCTTTCAGAAGTGATTCAGCAGTTACAAGTGTTTACTGTGGGTCCTGCACCTCACTTGTGCAGTCCCTGGATGTGGGGCTTGCTGGTGAGCCAGGTTCAAGTACAAGAGAGTGGAAGAGCCTGAGGGCACTTCAGCTAAGATACTCCTAGACCCAGATCCATGGATTTGAATTGACCCTCCCCAAATCTACCCAATCCATGAACTGTTGGAGTGAATGAAGGAGACGGTCCTACAGATCCAAAACTCCATGACACAGGATGTCCCTGAGGAGTTCCAGTGCAATTCCAGTATTGATAGAGTAGCAGAAACCAGAGACCTCCAAACAAACCAATAAGACATTGCAATGAACATTTGCAAGTCACAAAGTGTGGACAAAAGGTCATACTGTAGGACACTGTGACACATGACAGCTTTCACAATAACATTTTTTTTTTCTCTGTTGGAAGGAGTTGCAAGCATGGAGGGCAGGTACAAAGGGACCGGGGGAATGAGTGGGATTGGGATGCATGGTACAAAATTCACAAACAATAAAAACATTTTTAAAAAGTCCTCACTATTTTTGTAGAAGACCCAAGTTTAGTTTCAAGTACCAATATCAATCAGGCAGTTAACAACTCCCTGTAATTCCAGATCTGGGGATCTGGTGCTTTCTTTGGCCTCTAGTGGTACCTGGCACATTTATCAACCCCGTATTAAAATATAATCTTTAAAAGAACACATCAGAGTTTGGACAAGTATCCTCTAACCCATAGATAGAATTATACCTAATTATACATATACAATATTATATATTTTTAAATATTTTATTAGATATTTTCTTCATTTACATTTTAAAGGCTATCCTGAATGTCCCTATACCCTCCCCCTGCCCTGCTCCCCTGCCCACTCACTCCCACTTCTGGCCCTGGCGTTCCCCTGTATGGGGCATATAAAGTTTGCAAGACCAAGAGGCCTCTGTTCCCAACTATGGCTGACTAGGCCATCTTCTGCTATATGTGCAGGTAGAGACATGAGATGAACAAGAAAATCAAGAAGAAGGAAGACCAACACATGGATACTTCAGTTCTCCCCCAAATATGGAATAAAATACCCATGAAAGAAGTTGCAGAGACAAAGTTTGGAGCTAAGACGAAAGTATGGACCATCCAGAGACTGCCCCACCCAGGGGTCCATCCCATAATCAGCCACCAAATGCAGACACTATTGCATATGCCAGCAAGAACTTGCTGAAAGGACACTGATATAGCTATCTCTTGTGAGGTTATGCCAGTGCCTGGCAAATATAGAAGTGGATGCCCACAGCCATCTATAGGATAGAACACAGAGATCCCAATGGAGGAGCTAGAGAAATTACCCAAGGAGCTGAAGGGGTCTGCAACCTTATAGGTGAAACAACAATATGAACTAATCAGTACCCCCAGAGCTCGTGTCTCTAGCTGCATATTATATATATTTATATGCATAAAATATTATATATATTTATATGCATAAAATATTATATATATATATTTCTATATATACCAGAGTAAAGAAAAATATCTATGTCTATGTGTATGCCTATAGGAGGGAAATTTAAGAATAGAGTATAGAAAATTTGGACAAATAGACTTCTGAAAATGACCAAGTTATTACTAAATCTCATTCAATTAAATAGAGTGGGAAATGGAAGCTTGAAATGTATTAAGGACATAGACAGTATATCAAAGCATTTGCCACTGATCAAAATTAAACGTTTAAAATGAGTATTTAAATTTGTAGTCTAAACCAATGTCTGATGCATGAGCCCTTTGCTTCAGTGTCGCAGAGCTGAGATAACTAGAATGCTTCAACAAGGGCAGTTTAAATTATAAGGTCATCTACAACAGTTTTAACCCTATGGTTAGTGATATTAAGTATCTCTCCATATATATTTTTCTATTGGTCATCTGTACAATTTTTTGATGAGGAATATATGTATGTGTATACAATTCATGTGTTCATGTGTTGGGAATCACAAACACTAAAGAGATTT
>NC_034607.1:56604800-56616319 GCF_900095145.1 Mus pahari
TATATATATATATATATATATATATATATATATATATATATATATAGTGAAAAATCCTAAAGAGTTGATTATAGACATAAATGTTTTAAAAATTGAGTATTTAACATTAAATTGAGTATTTAACATTTAAAAAGACAATAGCTCCAATTTTTTTTAAAGTAAAGAGTTCTATAAATACAGTGTCATGTCATGTATATAGAATAGACAAGGTGAGTTACATTTGAAGATGGAGGCAGTGTTTGCCAGGATATATCTAAAGGGTTTTTTTCTGCTCCACCCTAAACTCTGCCTTACACTAGCCAGCATGCTTTTTTTCTATGTCACCCTGAAAACCCTCTGAAACTACGAGCCAGACTGAAGTCTTCTCTCCTTGAGCTGATTCTGTCAGACATTTTGTTTCATTGATCAGAAAATTAACTAATAAAACAAGAAAGGGCAGGAATTTCTGATGATTAGGTGAGGTATGTGAGAAAGAATTATTCCTCTAAGAATGGTTTGAAGGGAGTACAGGCCTTGCAGAAAAATTTAATTTCTAATATGTAGACAATTATAACTCCATCAGAATGAATATCTTCAGTATCAAAATATTGATCTCACAGGGACCTGCAGCAGCCTTAAGGAGCCAATATAAATCCCAATCTATATCTTGTAATTGTTTTGAAATTTGGCAAGCCAATCCTAAGATTCATACTTCATGAATAAGATTTTCACTATGCCAAATTACAGAGAAAAGAAAACCTACTTTATTTCAAGACTCCTTCAACTTATTTTAGATCTTGAGGAACTCTAGTATCTCTATATGAATTATAGAAATTGGGATCCATACATTTATCATTAATATTAACCCAATAAGGGTCATTAACTAGAGAAATGACCTGAAATTGTTAACTTTCAGTCTAACATAAAACAATATATATGTATTTGAGGGGTCAGGCAAAGATTTCTTAAAACCAGTTTCAAAAGTGAAATTACAAGAACAAATTCATGAATTGGGATTCACAAAATGTAAAGATACTTCTTCTAAAAAGAGTTTTAAGTGGATGCTCACAATCATCCATTGGACAGAGCACAAGGTCCCCAATGAAGGAGCTGGAGAAATACCCAAGGAACTGAAGGGGCTTAAAGCCCCACAGGAGGAACATCAATATGAAGTAACCAGTACCCCCAGAGCTCTTTGTAACTACATCATCAATCAAAGAAAACACATGGTGGAACTTGTGACTCTAGTTGTATATGTAGCAGAGGATGGCCTAGTTGGTCATCAATGGGAAGAGAGGCCCTAGGTCCTGTGAAGGTTCTATGCCCCAGTATAAGGGACTGCCAGGACCAGGAATGGGTGTAGATGGGTTGGGGAGCAGGGGGAGGGGGTAAGGGATAGGGGATTATCTGAAGAAAACTAGGAAATGAGATAACATTTGAAATGTAAATAAAGAAAATATCTAGTAAAAATGACAATATTTAAGAAATTATTAAAAAATAAGGAAAGAGGTCATACTGGTAAATTATATAACTTATAAAATGTATAGATATTAAATGTGCAAACTCCTAAACAGTTGATAATAGACAAAAATATTTTAAAAATTGAAAAATTACTTAAATAAATACTTTACCAAATGTACTGGCTAGCTTTGTGTCAACTTGACACAGCTGGAGATATCACAGAGAAAGGAGCTTTAGTTGGGGAAATGCCCCCATGAGATCCAGCTGTGGGGCATTTCCTCAATTAGTGATCAAGGGGGAGAGGCCCCTTGTGGGTGGGACCATCTCTAGGCTGTAGTCTTGAGTTCTATAAGAGAGCAGGCTGAGCAAGCCAGGGGAAGCAAGCCAGTAAAGAATATCCCTCCATGGCTTCTGCATCAGCTCCTGCTTTCTGACCTGCTTGAGTTCCAGTCCTGCATCCTTTGGTGATCAAAAGCCGTATGGAAATGTAAGCCAAATAAACCCTTTCCTCCCCAACTTGCTTCTTGGTCATGATGTTTGTGCAGGAATAGAAACCCTGACTAAGACACCAAATAAAATGTGCAGATGACTAACAGAAAAATGCATATGGAGAGATGCTCAATATTACTAGCCAAAGAGATAAGTTTGTTGTAGATAATATTATAATTGCTGTTCTTGTTGGAGCCTTCTTGTTATCCCAGGGGGACTAAGTAAAAGAGCACATGCATCAGAGGTTAACATGGTCTACATAGCAAATTCCAGACTATCTTGGCTTTACAGAAAAACCATGTTACATAAGCAAAGAAAAATAAAATATAAATAGTAGGTAAGCAGACACGAAATGATAATCTTTATTTTAAAATATAAAGAAGGGGGCTTTGAATATTTTCATCACAAGATGGTAAACTTTTGTGCACACAGATATATTTATTGGTCTGCTTAGATTTGATTATTACAAAAAATTTGTGTATGTAAACAGCATATCATAGTTATGGTGGTCTGAATGAAAATTGCCACCATAGGTCCATAGGAAGTAGAATTATTAGGAGGTGTGTTATTTTTAAGTAGGTTCTTGTGTTATTTTTAAGTAGGTTCAGTTTTATCTTTTCACTATTTACTACACATCATTTCATTCAACAGATATTTACCAAATCGTTTCCTGGGCCAGTATGATATGTCGAATATTTGTTGACATAATAATTTCTATTCATGGTAATATATATATAAACATTAATTAGATTCACAGAAACAGTGATAAAACAGATAGTAATTCTGTGCATTTTCAAGCTACACCCAGGAAAGTGCCACGAAAAAGATGCATTCTTTGTTATGTATGTCTGAAAGACTGATATTTTTCTTAGCCCTGAAAGGTTTCCTTTGTCAATTCAGCATGAATTGAAAAATTTAAAACAAGCTCAGGTTCACAAGCAAAAAGATGGGGTACAACCAGAGTTTAGGGGAACAGTCAAGTGGAGCTTATCCAGAAATTTGTGATTGGAAGAGTGTACAGCAAACACACCCTTTCGTTATTTTGGTTTGTTTGTTTGTTTGTTTTTTTGTTTTTCGAGAAAGGGTTTCTCTGTATAGCCCTGGCTGTCCTGGAACTCACTTTGCAGACCAGGCTGACCTCGAACTCAGAAATCTGCCTGCCTCTGCCTCCCGAGTGCTGGGATAAAAGGCGTGCACCACCACGCCTGGCAAACACACCCTTTCCATGACTACACCTCATACCAACTGTTCGACCAGAGAAGCAGAGAAGGAAGGAAGAATTTCTGTGGCCCAGAGGGATAAATTAACATCTAGATCCTTGTACAACCACACAGAGCAATCCCCCACACCTTCTCCTGCCTGTTCTGGGATTTGAGATAAATTATGTGAACCCATATTGATCAGACATTCAATGTTGAGGTTGTTACAAGGTCCAGTATCAAATACTCTGGCTAATTTGTGGGTCTGTTTATTTACCTCAAAGAAAGAAAGAAATGAAAGCACGTTGAACATGTTGAGTCTCTTCAGTGATGACATAAATCCACCATGGGTATGTAGAGAGAATGTCTAATATATTGTATGGATATGTCACCTGTGAAGAAAAAGGCCTATGGCCTATGGCTTCGAAAGGAAATAGAAGGTGGGATATGCAGGAAGAGAAAGAATTCTGTGATAGAGCCAGATATGGGAAGATTTGTACAGGGGAAGCTGTCAGGAGACAGACACATGGTACCTTAGTACAGATAACCCGCCACACAGCAGAATGTAGATTAAAGTAGATAGGTTATCTTGTTATGATTCTAATCCAAGAAGAGCCTGGATATATGGCTGAGGTATTTGTAAATATATTTGCAATCTAAGTCTTATTTCTTGGAGCACGGGGATGGGAGGAAAAACCTGGGACAACTTCTACATGGGTAAGCAATGTATTTTCTCCTACCTAATAAAATCTGTATGAATTACTGTCAATAAACTCTTTGCTAAGTCAGATAATTCTTTGTCATGGAAGAAAGTTGTTAATTTTCAATCCTTTCTTGGGGTGGGAGGGAACTATATTAATGTCTTTTAGAAAAAAACACTTCCTATGCCAGGAGGCTTAAAAGGAATTTTAGCCTGTTTTTTGAGGCATCTAATGACAAAATCACTTCCACAAAATACTAAATGATTAATAATTTTAATAATATTAAACCGCTTTTAGTAGATTGCTAATGGACTCAGAATGAGGATATAAATTGAAGCAGATGGCCATAATAACGTATAATAAAAACATGTGGCTTTGAGTTACTTATCTTCCAAATAAAGTAAGAAATTCAGTCAACCAAATGTACTTAGGAATAATGCCACAAAATACAGATAGAAGATCACAGTAAAATTTTCATGTTTGAGAATATATCAAGAACTTAGGGCTATGTGACAAGTGTGTCTTATTTATCTACAATTAATACCTAAATATTCATTTCTAAAGTGTGTCTTTCAGGCAACCCAACCCATTTTGTATCTTATAAAAGATTTGTATTTATCAATTAACTTATCTTTGAGAATATTTGCACTGAGTATAGTAATGTAAGATCTTTATCCCCAAAAAGCTGTTAAAGTAGGCATAAACATAGAAATCAGCATATTTGCCACTGTTGCTGCTCTAGTTTTTGACTGAACAGTTTAGTATCGTTTTGTGCATTCACACTGCAGTGGCAGAAACATACATCACCCTCTCACTCTCTATTTGTGTATTATCAATGTGCATGTGTGCTGACATTGAGCACAGAAGTTAATATTGTATGTCTTCCTTGATTTTAATCTGCATTCTTATTGAGGCAAACCCTCTCATTCAACATAGAGTTGTATAATTTGGCTAGGCCAGTTGGTTAATGATTTCAGGGATGTGTACCCCCATGCCTGGCTTTTGTGTGGATGGTTGGGATTTGAATTCGGATCCTCATGCGTGTGTAGTAGGCCCTTTATGGAATGAGTCATTGCCTTTCCAGCTCCCTCTAAAACTCTCTTCATCTTATAAAATTTAAAACTCATTGAATATTTCAGTTGTCTAATATTTCTCTAGCTTTGGAAAATACTATTTGATCTTCTGCACCTCTCTATGGCTTTATCTAGATTCCTCTTATAAGTGGATTTGTACAGTATCTGTCTTTAGAAAAAATAGCATTTTGAGATAATGCTACTCTGACCACTTTTAGCAATACTTTGACTTTCAAATCTCTATCAATAATTCAATTCTTGCCTCCTCTATGATACACATCTTTAATTTGATACTGTTCTCAAAATCACGGTATCATGCTTTCTCTCTGGACAAAGATTACCAAGGAAAACAGATATGGCTAATGAGCCATGGAAGTTAGCCTTATTGGCTCTCCTTTGAAAGGGAACAACTTCATTTCAGAGGCTTCTTACCATTTGTCATTTCTCACTTTTACATTTCCTAACTGTTCTGATTTGAACACAGACATGCTGCCTGGAGGAACTATAACCACCACATAACTGAAAGTGTTAAGCATGGGTTAAGAGAACAAACAGAAAGTGCTCTATGGGTAGTTAACATCATGAAGACATTAGACTGCTACTATCTGCCTCTAAATTTTTTATATAAGGATAATAAAACTCAAATTTAACCAGATTCCTTATTGATTTTTCACTTTCTTCAGAGATTCTCATTTGGAATTGATTCTTCACATAGGTAAAAGCATGTCTTCATCAGTTTCAGGCATATAAATATAGAAGTATATCGTATATAATATAGAAGTTGTGTCCTGAGTTCTACCTCCCAGTCCCTCAAAGATAAGACTCAGGCTCAAAATATATTTACAAATATCTTAGCCACATAGCTAGGCTCTTCTCTGACTTATTACAACTCATTTACTTTAACCCTCCTTCTGCCACATGGCTCTGCTCAGGTACCATGCATTTGTCCCATCATATCTTCCTGGACAGATCTGCTACACTTGGCTCTATGTCAGAATTCTTTCTTCCTCTCAGATGTCCCACCTTCTATTCTACCTTAATCCATAGTCCATGGTCTTTTCAATTGACAGGTGATATATCCATTTAATACACAAGATCTTCTCTCTACAATAGATGGCCCTTGAGTTAGAACTGTTTGAATTAGAATGTTGTGGCATTCTGACAGTGTGAAAGCAATATGCAGGCAGGAAATACATTGCTCCAAGTCTTGAATTTGGGTATCTTCTCAGGCTAGCTTTTTGTAAGACACATTAATTGAAATGGAATCAAGCCACAGTTCACAGTCTGGCATGGCTTCAAGGGATAGTTAGCTGATGCTGTATGGTGAATTGCATTGCTGAGGTACAGTGTTTGATAGGTAAAGTGTATTAAATGGGTTTTCAGGTTATAATATTTTCAACTCACTGTAGGTTTATGGACTCCAGTCCATAAATTAAGGAATACATGTATTCACAGACAGCTAAATACCTCTTATATTGGTAATAAATTTTTTCACTTGAATGAAAACAAAAATAACATGACTATAAGCAACAATTTATTTTCTTCATCGAATTTTAGTTTCTTTTCTTTTTATCCTTCAATGGAAGACAAGTTCAGAAAAGTACGATGTATACTGGATTTGAAAGAAAGAAAGAAAGAAAGAAAGAAAGAAAGAAAGAAAGAAAGAAAGAAAGAAAGAAAGAAAGAAAGAAAAATAAATTGTAAGATAGTGTTGGTGATGGCTGGTCAGGAGGTTTGGCTTTTCTTCTGCTCCACAAAAGAAAACATAAAAAGGCTATAGTAACATAATGCAAATCCACAACCTCTGCTGCTTTCAAAATTCAAGTAAAATTAACATTTCTTTGGAAGCATTGACATAATAGTGCCAGTCAATATTCTAGGCATAGAAGAGGAAGTGCAAAAGTTTGGATAATAATCTATATACATGCATTCTATCATCTACATAAAGATTTTGAGATAAAGAGAAATGCTGTTGGTTCTGGAGAGAACTCTAAGAATTTAAAAGTCTGGGTTCATTCCCAACACTCATATAATGGCTCATAAGTGTCTGCAACAGTGTCCTTTTCTGGACTCTGTGGGCACTGCATGCATGTGGTGCACAGGCATACATGCAGGCAAAGTCACAATACACGTGTTTGTTTGTTTGCTTGTTTTTTTGATTTGTTTTGTTTTGTTTGGTTGGTTTTTAAGAGAAAGAAAAAAATACTAAGGAAAAATCATGTTATTTAGTAAGGCATTTGAACTCATACCATAGATGCATGCCTTTGAGCTATTTGATAATTTACAATATGGCTTGCTTTTAGTAATATTGTTTGTTTATTTGGTTTTTCTTGCTTCTTATTTCTTTGATTATTATTTTTTTTTTTTATATAGCCCCACTTTGCCCAGAATTTACTGTGGAACCAAATTTTACTGTGAACTTCTAATTTTTATCCTTTCATCTTCCTAGGTCTTGGATAATGTAGGGCAATGGGCTATGCAGAGACAGCCTGGTCTCCAGTCGAGCTGAGGTTTTGAACCCCGGTGGGACCCCGATAGATGGTAATTTCCACCTACCTGGGACTGTAGACGTTTGATCATGTCTCTTGAACCCCTGGCTCCTGTAGAAGTTACCATCTCCACAGCCCCCATAAGAGAGGCATGTGGCTAGCAGTCATGTAAACAAGGTCCCAAACTTCTGGCCTTCTGACTAGACTCCCTTACAGTTACCTAACAACAACAAGTTAAGAAGGGCTGTTTGGTCCCTCCTTACTCTCTTACTCTCTAAGCTCCCTCTCTCCAAGCCTTCACTTTTCTTACTCTCTAACTCTCTCTTTCTTTCTTTGCCTCCCCCCTTCTCTCCTCTTGGCCATGGCCAGTCTCTCTCTCTCTCTCTCTCTCTCTCTCTCTCTCTCTCTCTCTCTCTACAATAAAGCTCTAAAAGCATAGACTGTCTCTGTTCACCAAGGCCCGGACTAAAGACCCTCGCCTTCATGGGAACCACCCAGTGCCCCCCTTTCCCCCTCTCTTCCTTTCCTCTTTGGAGCTGAGTGCTGCCCCAGGGCCCCTATTCTGTTCTTAGCTCCTCAGCTGTATCCAGTGTGGGATGTTGGAGATTGAGAACCTGATACCGGGCTTCAACGAGCCAGATGTCCACCAGGGGCCACAAGGAAAGCGTCTGGCAGTCCTCCCATGTCTGCCTTCCTAGAGCACTGGCCAGATGAGGGCTCTCTCTCCCTCCCCCCTCTTCCCCTCTTCCCCTACACCCACAGACCTGCAGGATAACAGGCTTGCTTCACTAACGACTGAGACAATTAGTTGACTATCAATGACTATGAGTGAAGAGTAAAGTGGAAACAAGTTGAGCAGGAGAGCAGATTGAGAAGTTAATATTGCCTTATTGGTGAAGAATTACTGATGGTTTGATGGAGTTTGTGAGTGTTTGGCACTGACTATTAAGGCCCTCCTTACTAGAGGAAAGTAGAGGAATCTTTATAAAGGTATTTTAGAGATGATCAAAGTGGAAAATATGTTTTAATAGGAATGAGACATTGTGCTGCGTAGTGGTAGCACATGCCTTTAATCCCAGCACTTGGGAGGCAGGGCAGACAGATTTCTGAATTTGAGGCCACCTGGTCTACAGAGTGAGTTCCAGCACAGCCAGGGCTATACAGAGAAACCCTGTTTCAAAAAGTGAAAACCAACCAACCAACCAAACAAACGGAATGAGACATTGTAAGATGCCAAGTACTCTACTAAGGCAAGGAATTAAGTTACTGGGAGGAAGTGTCTGACCCTGAGACTGAGATGAGACCTCCATTTTCTCTCCAGTGAGTCCCTAAGGCAGGTCCACTCAGGAGCACAGGCTACCAAAGCAGCAGAGCAGCTGGGTCAGGGGTCTACAGGATTACATCTGCAGCCAGGAGATGGGGCTGTTACACAACCCTCTGTGTACTGGTCTTACCAGGAGAGAGCTGGTCTCTGAGGAGTGTTGACACAGGCTTACAGACTCACAGGAGGAAAAAACGCCAGCCAGAGACAGCAAGAACATCTAACACCAGAGGTTACCAGATGACGAAAGGCAAACACAAGAATCTTACCAACAGAAACCAAGACTACTTGGTATCATCAGACCCAGTACTCCCACCACATTGAGTCCTGGATACCCCAACACAATGGAAAAACAAGGTTCAGATTTAAAATCATATCTCATGATACTGGTAGAGGATTTTAAGGACATTAATAACCCCCTTAAAGAAATACAGGAGAACACAGCAAAAAATCCCTTAAAGACTTACAGTATAACATAGGTAAACAGGTAGAAACCCTTAAATAAGAAACAAAAAAATCCCTTAAAGAATTACAGGAAAACACAACCATACAGGTGAAGAAATTGAATAAAAACATCCAGGATCTGAAAATGGAAGTAGAAACAATAAAGAAATCACAAAGGGAGACAACTCTGGAGATAAAAATCCTAGGAAAGAAATCAGGAGCCATAGCTGCAAGCATCACCAACAGAATACAATAGATAGAAGAGAGAATCTTAGGTGCAGAAGATACCATAGAAAACATTGACAGAGCAATCACAGAAAATGCAAAATGCAAAAAGATCCTAACTCAGAACATTCAGGAAATCCAGGACATAATGAGAAAACCAAACCTAAGGACAATAGGTATAGACAAGAAGGAAGATTTCCAACTTAAAGGGTCAGTAAATATCTTTAACAAAGTTAAAGAAATTATAGAAGAAAACTTCCCTAACCTAAAAAAAGAGATGCCCATGAACATATAAGAAGCATACTGAACTCCAAATAAAATAGAACAGAAAAGAAATTTCTACTGACACATATCAATCAAGACACCAAATGCACTAAACAAAGAGAATATTAAAAGCAGTAAGGGAAAAAGGTCAAGTAACATATAAAGACAGACCTATCCGAATTATACCAGACGTCTCACCAGAGACTATGAAAGCTAGAAGATCCTGGACAAATGTCACGCAGACACTAAAAACACAAATGACAGCACATATTACTATACCCAGCAAAACTCTCAATTACCATAGATGGAAAAACCAAACTATTTCATGACAAAACCAGATTTACACAATACCTTTCCATGAATCCAGGCCTTTAAAGGATAATAAAGGGAAAACTCCAACAGAAAGAAGGAAACTCTGCCATAGACAAGAGAGTAGTCTTTTAACAAAACTAAAAGAAGATAGCCACATGAACAGTATCCCAACTCTAACAACAAAAATAATAGGAAGCAACAATTACTTTTGCTTAATATCTCTTAATATCAATAGACTCAATTACCCAATAAAGGACATAGGCCAATAGACTGAATAGGTAAACAGGATCCAACATTTTGCTGCATACAAAAAAATCCACCTCAGAGACAAAGGCAGACACTGCCTCAGAGTGAAAGGCTGGAAAACAACTTTCCAAGCAAATGGTCCCAAGACACAAGCTGGGGTAGCCATTCTAATGTCTAATAAAATTGACTTTCAATCTAAAGTTATCAAAAAAGACAAGGAAGGACACTTCATACACATCAAAGGAAAAATCTACCAAAATGAACTCTCAATTCTGAAGATCTGTTTTTGCAAGGGCATCCACATTAATTAAAGGAACTATAGTAAAACTCAAAGCACACATTGCACCACCCACACTAATAGTGGGAGACTTCAACACTCCACTCTCATCAATGGACAGATCCTAGAAACAAAAACTAAACTTAGACACAATGAAACTAACAGAAGTTATGAAACAAATGGATTTAACAGAAATCTATAGAACATTTTATCCTAAAACAAAAGGATATACCTTCTTCTAAGCAACTCATCGTACCTTCTCTAAAATTTATCTTATAATCAGTCACAAAACTGATTAAGATACAAAAATATTGAAATAATCCTATGCATCCTATCAGATCTCCACAGACTAAGGCTAATCTTCAATAACAAAATAAATAAAAGAAAGCCCACATACATGTGGTAGGTGAACAACACTCTACTCAATGTTAACTTGGTCAAGGAAGAAATAAGAAAGAAATAACAGAATTTTTAAAATTTAATGAAAATGAAGCCACAACATACCCAAACTTAAGGAACACAATGAAAGCAATGGTAAGAGGAAAACTCATAGCTCTGAGTGCCTCCAAAAATAAACTGGAGAGAGCATAAACTATCAGTGTGACAGCACACCTGAAAACTCTAGAACAAAAGGAAGCAAATTCACCAAAGAGGAGTACATGGCCCGAAATACTCCAACTCAGAGCTTAAATCAACCGAGTGGATACAAAAAGAACTGTACAAAGAATCAACCAAACTAGGAGCTGGTACTTTGAGAAAATCAACAAAATAAATAAACCCTTAGCCAGACTAAGTAGAGGGTACAGGGAGAGTATCCTAATTAACAAAATGAGAAATGAAAAGGAAGACATAACAGCATAATCTGAGGAAATCCAAAAAAATCATCAGATCCTACTACAAAAGGCTATACTCAACAAAACTGGAAAACCTGGATGAAATGGACAAATTTATAGACAGATACCAGGTGCCAAAGTTAAATCCGGATTACATTAATGATCTAAACATAGTCCCCCCATCAAAAAAAAAAAAAAAAAAAAAA
>NC_034607.1:56616411-56617515 GCF_900095145.1 Mus pahari
AAAAAAAAAAAAAAAAAAAACTAGGACCAGATGGGTTTAGTGCAGAGTTCTATCAGACCTTCAAAGATGAACTAATTTCAATATTCCTCAAAGTGTTCCACAAAATAGAAACAGAAGGTATTCTACCCAATTTGTTTTATGAAGCCAAAATCACTCACATATGTAAACCACACAAAGACCCAACAAAGAAAAGGAATTTCAGACCAATTTCTGCAATGAATATCGATGCAAAAAACTCAAAAATTCTGGCTAACCGAATCCAAGAACACATCAAAACGATCATCATGATCAAGTAGGTTTCATTCCAGGGATGCAGGGATGGTTCAATATATGGAAATCCATCAACATAATCCACTCTATAAACTAAGTCAAAGACAAAAACCACATGATCATCTCATTAGATACTGAGAAAGCATTTGACAAAATCACTCATTCATAATAAAAGATTTGGAAAGCTCAGGATTTCAAGGCCTATAACTAAACATAATAAAAGCAATATACAGCAAACCAGTAGCCAACATCAAACTAAATAGAGAAAAACTTGAAGCAATCCCACTAAAATCAGGGACTAGCCAAGGCTGCCCACTCTTTCCTTAACAATTCAATATAGTACTCTAAGTCCTAGCCAGAGCAATTAGACAGCAAAAGGAGATCAAGGGGATATAAATTGAAAAGGATGATGTCAAAAGACAACTATTTGCAGATGATAAGATAGTATACATAAGTGACACCAAAACTCTGCCAGAGAACTTCTAAACCTAGTAAACAACTTCACTGAAGTAGTTGGATACAAAATTACCTCAAACAAATCAGAGGCCTTTCTGTACACAAAGGATAAACAGGCTAAGGAAGAAATTAGGGAAACAACATTCTTCACTATAGTCACAAATAAAATATGTTAGTGTGACTGTAAATAAGGAAGTGAAAGATCTTTATGATAATAAATTCAAGTCTCTGAAGAAAGAAATTGAAGATCTCAGAAGATGGAAAGATCTCCCATGCTCCTGGATTGGCAGGATTACCATAGACAAAATGGTCTTCCTGCCGAAAGCAATCTACAGATTCAATGCAATCCCCATCAAAATTCCAACTCAATTCTTCACT
>NC_034607.1:56618031-56644252 GCF_900095145.1 Mus pahari
AAAGTGGGAAAGAGCCTCAAACATATAGGCACAGAGGAAAAATTCCTGAACAGAATTGGGCTATAAGATCAAGAATTAACAAATGGGACCTCATAAAATTGCAAAGCTTTTGTAAGCCAAAGGACACTNTCAATAAGACAAAAAGGCAACTAACAGATTGGGAAAAGATCTTTACCAATCCTAAATCTGATAGAGGACTAATATACAATACTTACAAAAACTAAAGAAGTTAGACTCCACAAAACAAATAACCCTATTAAAAATGGGTATGCTGTCTTTTCTTGTTGCTAGGTAAGTGGAGGGGGGGGAGTTTAGCCTGAAGGTATGAATGTACTAGGTATTCTATGATATTGGCATTGACTGCGTAGCTAGCTGTGCAGGATGATACTTGGAAAGAGGAACAACATTTAGTATATTTTAAATTGAAATATAGTTTCACTTTACCTCTTCTCTTCCCTCCTTCCAAGTGTGATAGAAATAAGAACAACCCCCATAGTCTCAAATATTTGAATGCTTGATCATCAGTGAGTGACACTACTTGACAGGGATGAGGAATTTGGACTTATTGGAGTATTTGTGTTACTGGGGATAAGCTTCAAGACTTCACAAGCTTAAATCACAGAGACTCTTGCTCTTCCTGCTGCCTGTTGGTCCACGTGTAGAACTCTCACCGACATCTCCAGTACTATGTCTGCTTGTAAGCTGCCATGCTTCCCATCATAAAGATAGTGGACTAAACCTTTGAACTGTAATTTGGCCCCAATAAATGTTTTCCATTCTAAGAGTTTCTGTAGTCATGGTGTTGCTTTACAGAAAAAACAAACAAACAAACAAACAAAAAAACCAAAAACTTTGACTTGGATATCCGCCCCACCCTACTCCCTTTTAAATTGATGGTCTAATTTTCTTTGATTGCTTTTGTAATTCACACACACACACACACACACACACACACACACACACACACACACACATAAATAAGATATTTATAAATGTAAGTATATGCATAAATGGCTCATCAAAATAATGAGAAAATCAGAAATAATGAAATTAAGTATACAAGAGAGGAGAAAGGTAGAAAGAGAGAAATTTTTTTCTTTGCAATTTTTTTTATTATTATTATTATTTTCTTTATTTACATTTCAAATGCTATCCCGAAAGTTCCCTATACCTCCCCGCCCCTGCTCCCCTACCCACCCGCTCCCACTACTTGGCCCAGGCCTTCCCTTGTGCTGGGTCATATAAAGTTTGCAAGACCAAGGGGCCTCTATTCCCAGTGATGGCTGATTAGGCCATCTTCTGCTAATATGCAGCTAGAGACAGAAGGAAAGAGAGAAATTTATGTTAAGTTCCAGCTATGTGTTTTCTAAGATTCTAGCAGTATTTTATACATGTATGTACTTCTAAATTGTTTATTTTTAGGAATTCCACATGAGATGATAATACTATAGTGTCTATATTTTTTAGAAAATATAATGTGTAATAATAACTTTAATAGTCATAAAGTTTGGAAGTAATAATTTGCATTTTAATAATAATTAAAAAATAATACCCTATTTCTCCTTTCATTTAAGTCTCACTGGACTTCAGTAAAGTAATTTGGCTGGGAATTACTCTCCCAGGTTATTAGATCTCAGCCAAATTACTTTAGCTTGATCGAAATTAAATTATTTCTTTAACAGCAGATAGCCAAATATATACATGGAGAAGCTGCGCAAACCCCATAATTTTTAAAATGATATTTCAGATATATCCTTATGTGGTTCTTGAACATATCCAATAAAATAAATTTAGAAAAATTTAAAAAGATTTATTCATAATAATTATATATTAGACATTTTTATCACTGTGATAAAATCCTTGACATAAACAGCTTAATGATGGAGACCTTTGTTTTGGTTTACATTATCAGAGTTTTCATTCATGATCCTTAACTTTGTAGACTCTGGAGCCACCAGAACATCATGGTGCAGAAGATACTGACATCTTGGTAGTCTGGAAGTAGATAGAGCAGAGAGGACCAACAGCCAGAAATGATCTTCAAATACAGGTCTCCGGTGATCCCCTTCCTATGCTCATTTTTTTACTGATCCCAGGGCTTTGCCCATGATTAAGTATGCACTCTACAACTGAAGCATGACCACAGCCACATCTTGAAGTGATGTCCTAGTAATAATTGCAAGAAGACAACCTATTGTAATGGAAAGGCAAGGCTAAGTAGGCAGTCCACACACTAAGAAAGATGGTTTCCTCTTAGTTTCTGGTTCTTTTCTGGAGTTTTATTACTTTGATGCTATAATTAAAACCAGTACATTTTAAAGCAGGTAAACATAACCTGAAGAAATAAAGAAGAAATAAAATGTCGAACCTCAAGTAACAATATGCAAATTATGTAGAAGAAACTTAGTGTGTGTTTGCAACATATTGAACTGTATCAAGGACTAGAATATTGGAAAGATGGGTGGGGGGGTGACATATTTTTACTATCCTGTCACTTCCTTGTTTTTATACATTAAATTTTTTCTAATAAATGATTAGAAATATGATACTGTAATGTATTTTGCCTCCCAATATTATATTTTTACATAAATTATAAATTATGAATTTTCCTGGTTCTTCCAGGCAAAACTAAATTCATGCTTATTTCCTACCTAGATATCTTATCTAAGCAACATCAAGAATTACGGTAGTCAACAAGAATTACTTAGATATTTTTCCATTATGCATTTATTGCTTAACTATGCTACCTAAATGATGAATTGCTGTTGCTTAATGGATTATTTACAAGCTCATCCCTGCTGTGACTCTTCACTGCTTTGCTCTACATTACAGTGAGTTATTTTAATGTCTATGCTACCACTAGCTAATATATTTTTTGCAGCTACAAGTTATTTGCATTTATTTATTTTTCTGTATGTTTACAATTCATCAAACACTGTTTTGTACAGAATTGGTACTTCTAAATCATGTGTTTAAACGGAATTCAATTCTGGTCATAACTACCTAATTTTATGTTTTGTATGCCACCTTAATACATAAGTATATTCTTCTACTCTGTCTTGCTAACCATAAATGATTATCTTTTCTTTCTGGAGAGGCAGGATACAATACCTGAAATTTCTGATTAAAATGGCAATTCTGAGTTTATACTTAAAGCTCATGTTCATTTTGGGGGCTGCATACTTTTTTTTCCCCATGTGAGAAATTTCAGATGCACAATAATGTGATAAAAATTTATTTCTAAATGTAGTGATTACTTATCAACTTCATTCCAAAATATTTGTCATGTTTTACATTAGATTATTTGAAATTATATACCTTAAAGACACTGGTTTTCATAGGATCCCCAAAGACTCTAGAAGAGGCAATCCCTGAAGCCTCTTCTGGACCATCCATAAGAATGAGATGAGTTTTCATCATGGAGCCGATGTGTTTATACACATGATTAAAATCCCCCCAAATGTAATTAACTTATTATCATCATGACAAGAAGCATCATGATAAGAAGCAGTTAGCTAAAGCAGAACATGTTACAAACCTAACACGATAAGAAGCAGTTAGTAAGAAGATGTCACAAACCTAAGTAAGATAGTGTAGCTGAAAGGGAATAAAACATGTCTATGGAGAATTAAATCAGAAGACATTTTAATTGCTTACACAGTTTTTCCTTGAGGGTTTTGTATAGAATATTTTAAAATTCATAGCACATAGACTCTGCATCAAGGAGCATATTTCTGTGCCTGGGAAAGAAACAGTCACTGGCACGGAGCAGTAATACACCAAGCTCTTAACAGAGACTTCCTGTTGGATAGACCTATGATTAGCACGGAAAATATCAGCATTTTAATAATGAAGATTTAAGAATGTTTTCAGAAGTTATTTCTAAATTGAGGAAAGGAAAACTCGTACTGCCTCACAGTCCAAGTAGCAGTCTAAGGGAAGTATAATTGTCTTTCTTGTAGGCACTATCCTGAAATGAGCTAGAACATTCCTTATGAAAGGAGTCACAGTGGGCATGGAATACATCTCGGAAGAAAAGCAAGGAGGTTGAGGAAAATAGAAAGTATAATTTTGGCAGTCAGCTATCAGGATTAGTGGTAAGAAAAGTATTTTGTCCTTAACCATCTCTTTTCCTGCAAACGCGTCACAGACATATGTGATTTCAGTGAAGCTGATGCTAAGCTGATATGCTTTCATAAATCTGCAAAGCTATTTTTATGAGCCAGTGTATAATAGTCTTATTAACGTCTACATAGTTTGTGCATTAAACAATTTTAATTAGAAAATAATTTTATATTTCCATTTTAAACTGCTTTGTTTTGGGAGTGTAGCTCATTTGTTGTGAACCTCTCCAGCATGTGTGAGATCATTGGTTTTATCTCTAGCATTATAAAACAAACAAATAAATAAATTGATTAATTAATTGTTTTTACAAGTAAATCCATTCATACTAGTGACTGCTACTTTTAGACTCAGTAAGCCATTGTAGCATAGTGAGGAATTATTTAATGTCTGAAAGCAAACTCTTCGATTTTGCATTTCATTCAGGTACTTAAAAGATATGTTAATTTGAATTAATTTACTTTCCTGATGCCAAAACTCTTCATATACAATGGACTATGCAATGAGTTAATTATATCATAGGCTTTGTATAACTGGGTTTAAGTTGACATGTACAGTTGTATGTACATCTTATTCTTTGTATTTCTGTCCTTCTATGTTTACAGAGTAAACAAATATACAGGAGTTTTTACTACATATATACATTAAGTACTATGTATATATGCATTTAGAAAGGTAAAAATAAATTTACTTGGTTATTGCCTGGCACATTGGTAAGTACTTTAAAAAGTAACCTACTATAATAAAGATGTGTATCCCAGAAATACTAACTATATTATATATTTTATGCAGCATAGTGTAGTTTTGTTCAATATTATGTTTGCTCCAATCTCTTCCACATTTACTTTGTAGTTCTTAGCATCTTGAAATAAGATATCTGCTTTTCAAGCACTACTTTTAAATATTAACTATAAAGTGATAATGTCACATTAAAGTAACTATAAAGTAATAATGGTTACATTTCCATCACTAGGTTCACGCTTTGCTGGCAATTTTAGTCATAGAACATACCTGACTACTGGACATCTACTACTGAATATAACAGACATCCCTATGTTAACAGGTCTTAGCTACAACTCCTGATTCTCTGCCTGATGCAGGTTCATGACCTTTAGCATCGCTTATGTTTCTGATTGGCACCACCACCTACTTAGCTGATCAGGTCTAAACTACTCTTTTACTCTATTACTTTATATCTCAAATCTAGTCAATCCATTAGCAAAATTCCATTGATGTTACGTACAAAACACTGCATATAGAAGGTAAAGTGAGTCCTGACTCTCCGTTGTCCCTCCTTCTACTTTGGTGTAAGCCACAATTGCCTCCCAACTTAACCACTAGGATGCTGTCACTGCGTCCTCCTACTTCCAGGTGCCTCTCCTCTTATTCTCTCCTTCATTCCCTGTTAGAATACTTTAGCAACATTTTCTGTATGGACTACTTTTCTCCTCATTGCCTGGCCATTTGATTCACTTTTTTCCTTCAGGCCTTCCATAAGCATAAATCCCTAATTCTTTTATAACCACAGCATTCGGCGTTCTATTTTCAATTACCTTGACCTATTCTAGTTGTGTTCATAACACTCATTATTATTAATGACATATTTAATATTTATTTGTGTAATATTTATCTCTCCTGCAGAAAGTAAATTAAACTCTATGAGGCCAGAAGCATTATGTTTTATTTACTGAAGTGTCAATGCCCGGGGAAATCTCTGACCCATGGTTGATGAGAAACAAGTATTTACTCAATGAATAAATTCTTTGTTGTGCAATTCTTTTAATCACATCATTGAAAAGTGGTTTTTTAAGTTGTGCTGGTTATTGTGGTTACAAAACTAAATAAGATGTATGACTTATAAACTCTCCCAGTCAGGATTTGTTTTTCTGTAGTTCTAAAATTATCTAACCATGAAGTATTAAAGTGACTTTTGAAAAAAATCCATAATATTATTTATTTACTGTATTCACATATCTTTCCTAGAGATTAAATAAATGGTAGTGAGAGTAAATTTAACAAACAGAAATATGAACCATGAAAAGGCCATTTTTATATGTGTACTCTATATATTACAGAAGTAAAATTTTATCTTTAAATATTAATTATTTCCTTGAGATAATTAAGAAACTTCAATAATAAGTATCAGTCTTTTGTTTTCACATGGCTTTAGTATTGCCAGTAGTGTTTAGTGTGGCTAATAGCTGCTACCACAATTATTCTTTTGAGATACATCAAAAGACTGTTAAAGTACCTTTCTATTTAGGATAGAGAATCCTACAGAATATGCACACAGGTTTTGTAATTTGATTTACAAGCATTGATTGTCTGTCCCCTGGAAAGCAATGTTGTGAGAAGAGAGAGGAGAATAAAGACCAATCATAAACGCACAAGCTTGTGCTTTGATTTTATGCACAATTGCCATAGCGACAAGAGCTGAGAGAGCTAGGAAATGTGATGAGATAGATAGGAGATCAGAAAAGCCATTGCTCACTTATGATTTTATCTCCCTTCTTCCAAGGGCTGAGAGAAAAATATCAGCTCTTTATCTTCACCTCAATAAGGCAAAAGCTGAACAGTATTATCCTACATGAAAAGGATTTCACGGAAGTCATTATAAAATGCGTTGAAGAAAGACTCAGGGGACTGAACGTTAGAAGAACCATCCTTTTGAATCACTTAAGGTGTGTATAAATGCTGCGAAAGGCCCATTCCCATAGGAGATAGAGACTATCACTGAATATTCACAACTTTTCTATCAGTTCATCTGTGGTGTGATCTTGGGAAGCATGCCTTCTTTCACCCACCTCAAATCTGTGAAGAACCATCCAGCTGCATATGTAGCCGAGGATGCTGTCAGGCATCAGGGGGAGGAGAGGCCCTTGGTCCTATGAAGGCTCGATAGACTTGCCCCACTGTAGGGTAACCGAGGGTGGGGAGTGGGTGGGTGGCTGGAATAACACCCTCATAGAAGCAGGGGATGGGGAATGTGATAGGGGGTTTCTGGGAGGCAGGAAACCGGGAAAGAGGATAAAATTCGAAAAATTCAAAATGTAAATAAAGAAAATAACCAGTAAAAAAAAGAATATATATATATATATATATATATATATATATATATATATATATATATCAGAGTCTTGTGTCTTCAGAAGATTAGCACAGCCTCTGCATCCTTCCATCTCCTTTAACATTTTAACTTTGCTAAATATATGCCCAAGAACCTTAAATTCTTATGGCATGACCTTATGCATCTCACTTGTTGAGAAAAATAACAAAATAATTATAGTTGTGTTTTTCATAGCATTCCATTGAGACAAATGGACCTTTTACAGCTTTACCAATTATCTTGGGAAATGAACATATCGACATATGAGAAAAATGTGTATTGAAAATCCAATGAAAGATTACACTCAAATTAAGAAATTAATATTTTAAATATGTCTCTTAATTTTGTTTTTGTTTAAACAAAAGTGTTATTTTTAATCCTCTCAAATGATAATTAAAGAAATATGAACTAAGAAAAAATTTGCAAAGGACCTGATTCTAAATTTCTGCAAGTAACTGTAAAAAGGAAAAGACAAAAGTCTTGTCTCATACTGAGAAATGTTCTGAAATGGCCTATCATTAATAATTCATTTAAAAATTTCTGTCAAAACATTAGTCATATGTTTGCTATTAACATAAGCTTAATCGGTGTTTTCATGTGGAAATCTCAGATTTTTGTGTGACACTGCCTTTCCAAGACAATGCCTTAAGAAAGAGGAGAGTTGGAGGTGGGTCCATCTAATAAGAAATGCTTAATCATTTCTAATTACCATCTAAAATAAATGACACTCAAACAGAAAATGTGATAAAAAATAGATTAAAATAGAGCTATTGCTCATACAAGATACACAGTTTCTTCTCTCCATCCTCATTTCAAAGTACCCTAGCAGATAGGCAAGGATTCAATGAATTAAATGAAATAATTATTCAGATTCTTAGAAAGTTCTCAAAACCATGGTGAGAAATTGATTAACTTGTACATGTCCTCTATACAATGAATGCAGAGTAATAGCAAACACCAAATGGATCCTTCACTGGACTTATTGTGGCTTTCACTTATTTTTTAATTTTTAATTTTTTGTCTTTTATTGGATCTTTTATTTACTTACATTTCAAGTGTTATCCCTTTTCCTGGTTTTCCCACAGAAAACCCCCTATACCAAGCCCCTCCTCTGCTTCTATGAGGGTGCTCACCACCCACCCACATACTCCCTCCTCCACACCCTGGCATTCTCCTACACTGGAGCATTGAGCCTTCATAGGACCAAGGACCTCTACTCCCAATGATGCCCAACAAGGCCATCCTCTGCTACTTATGTGGTCTGTGAATTGTATCATGGATATTCCGAGCTTAATATCCACTTATCAGTGAGTGCATACCATGTGTGTTCTTTTGTGACTGGGTTATCTCACTTAGGATAATCTTTTCTAGTTCTATCATTTGCTTAAGAATTTCTTGAAGTCCTTGTTTGTAATAGCTGAGTAGCACTCCATTGTGTAAATGTACTACATTTTCTGTATCCATTTCTCTGATGAAGGACATCTGAGTTCTCTCTAGTTTCTGGCTATTATAAATAAAGACATTATGAACATAATGGAGCATGTGTCCTTGTCATATGTTGGAGCATCTTTTGGGTATATACCCAGGAGTGGTTATAGCTGGGTCCTTAGGTAATACTATGTCTAATTTTCTGTACCAGCTTGCAATCCCACCAACAATGGAGGAGCGTGATGACTCTTTTACAGTCATACATCTTGCCAAATGTATGGTTAAACAAACAGGATTGTTTTCAAAATACTTTGGTGCTGTGACAGTTCGATAGTTTGTAGGACAGTGCAAAGAGAATAACACTTGAAATTTTAAGATTTGTCTCCAAATTGATAATCTTATGTGGAACAGAAGTTATTGTATGTGATTTTAAAATTTATTTTGTTGTCTGTGTTGACTAAGCTTCTTATTAGGTGTGTTTACCTAATTGAACTACTCTTAAAAATATTTATTTATTTTATTTTTATATGTGAAAATTTTGCCTGAATGTATTTATGTGTGCTATGTTTGTACAGTTCCCATGGAGGTTAGAAGAAGACACTGGGTCCTTCACAACTTCTGCTGTTGACTGTCATGAGCCTGTATGGAAGATAGAAGTGAAATTTAAGCCCCCTGAAAGAGCAGCACCTACCCTTGAGCACTGAACCATATCCTCAGCTTAAGTATGTACCTTTGAATACATAGATATTCTACTCTCAATTACTTAGGCAAAAATGACACATAATTAAGAACTGTTTACTGAGGAATATGTCCAGTATATTGTTAGTGGCTTGGGAAAAACAGACAAAATTTAGTGAATTTAGTGAATTCAAAAGAAACCAAGCCAATAGACTAGGGCCAATAGACTAGGGCCAATAGACTAGGGCAAATAGACTAGGGCCAATAGACTAGTGCCAATAGACTAGGGCCAATAGACTAGGGCCAATACACTAGGGCTAATAGACTAGGGCCAATAGACTAGGGCCACTAGTTTTCTAAACTTCTAGAGTATATCCTAGATCTTGAACCTCCATGGTAATCCAGACACACTTCAAATCAGGAACGAATTTAGAAAACTGTATTACAGAGAAATTAAAATTCTAATATCCCATTTTCAAAAGGTAGACAAGGAAATTCACATGCTATCAATTCATGAGCTTTAAATATCTGAAGAGTAAAATCTTATACTGGAAAATGCTCACTTTTTAAGCATTTGAGAGAAGGCCTGGATATGATCAGGCCGTTAAATATTCATGAAACAATTAGCAGATTGATGGGCTTGTTTACATACTTTGTAAATCATCATGCAAATAATCTATTGAAGGTGGCTGGTGCTAGACAAATATTTGCAAGGTTGTTATTAAATTTTTCATGACCATTGAGCCACCACGTCAGATCAAGTGTCTCAAAAGTTGGATTTCTGACTCATTTCAGAATCATACTACAGAAGATTTAATGAAACTGTATCCACTGACAGGGTAGATATCAGTTTATTTATATTTCAGTTAGGTATAAAACATTTAAATGGATAGTTCACAAAAGCAATATGTAAAGCATTCCTAAAAATTTAGATCATTTTATGGTATAAAATAGTTATTGACTAATAAGACCATTGGGTATCTTTGTCAAATCAAATATAAGATGGCTATAAACAAGCATAATCATATTTAGGACTTCTGTTTGTACCACTGAGCTACATGTCTGTTTGCTGTCAGAAACATGCCATTTTTATTACTATAACTCTGTAATATAGTTTGAAATGTGGAATGTTAATCTTTCCATCAATCTTCCTCTTGTTCAGGCTTTTGCTAACAAAGGCCACTTGTTCCTTATGAATTTTGTTGAATCTGTAAATTGATTTTGGTAAGATTGTCATAATGTGAATTCTAAAAATCTACAAGCACGATAGTTCCTTCTTTATTTTAGTGTATTTATCAATTTCTTTATAAATTTCTTTCCCAGAAATTTATTTTTTTTCTTTTTTAAAAACTTTTTATTGGATATTTTCTTTATTTTTATTTCAAATGTTATCCCCTTTCCTGGCTCCCCAGAACCCACCTATCTTATCCTACCTCCCCTGCTTCTATGAGGATGTTTTCCCATCCATCTACCCACTCCCACCTTCTCCTCCTCGAATTCCCCTGCACGGGGGTATCGAGCTTTCACAGGACCAAGGGCTTCTCCCTTTCACTAATGTCCCACGAGGCCATCTCCTGCTACATATGCAGCTGGAGCATATGTGGGTCCCTTCATGTGTATTCCTTGGTTGATGGTTTACTCCCTGGGAGCTCTAGGGGATCTGGTTGGTTGACATTATTGTTCTTCCTAAAAGGTTGCAAACTGCGTCAGCTCCTTCAGTCCTTCCGCTAACTCATCCATTGGGGACCCCTTTGGGGACCCTGTGCTCAGTCCAATGGTTGGCTGTGAGCATCCAAATCTGGCAGAGCCTCTCAGGAGACAGCTATACCAGGCACATGTTAGCATGTACTTCTTGGCATCTACAGTAGTGTCTGGGTTTGATGAGTGTATATGGGATGGATCCCCAGGTGGGGCAGTCTTTTGATGGCCTTTCCTTCAGTCTCTGCTCCACACTTTGTCTCCATATTTCCTCCATTGAGTATTTTGTTACTCTTTCTAAGGACTGAAGCACACACACTTTGGTTTTCCTTCTTCTTGAGCTTCATGTGGTCTGTGAATTGTATATTGGGTATTCTGAGCTTTCAGGCTAATATCCAGTTATCAGTGAGTGCATACCATGTGCGTTCTTTTGTGACTGGGTTACCTCCCTCAGGATGATATTTTCTAGTTCCATCCATTTGCCTAAGAATTTCATGAGTTCATTGTTTTTAATAGTTGAGTAGTACTCCATCGTGTAAATGTACCTCATTTTTTGTATGGACATCTCAGTTCTGTCCAGCTTCTGGCTATTATATACAAGGCTGCTATGAACATAGTGGAGCATGTGTCCTTGTTATATGTCTGAGAATCTTTTGGTTATATACCCAGGAGTGGTATAGCTGGATCCTCATGTAATACTATGTCCAATTTTCTGAAGAACTGCCAGACTGATTTCCTGAATGGTTTTACCAACTTGCAATTCCACCAGCAATGGGGTGTTCTCTTTCTGCACATCTTCACCAGTATCTGCTGTCACCTGAGTTTTTGATGTTAGCCATTCTGACTGCTTTGAGGTGGAATCTCAGGGTTGTTTTAATTTGCATTTCCCTGATGACTAAGGATGTTGAAGATTTCTTTAGGTGCTTTTGGTCATTCAGTATTCCTCCACTGAGAATTCTTTGTTTAGCTCTGTACCTCATTTTTAATAGGGTTATTTGATTCTCGGGAGTCTAACTTCCTGAGTTCTTTGAATATATTGGATATTAGCTCTTTATTGGATGCAGGATTTTTAAAGAACTTCCCCAATCTGTTGGTTGCCGTTTTGTCCTGTTGACAGTGTCCTTTGCTTTACAGGAGCTTTGCAATTTTATGAGGTCCATTTGTTGATTCTTGTTCTCAGAGCATAAGCCATTGGTGTTCTGTTCAGGAAAATTTCCCCTATAACAATATGTTTGAGTTTCTTCCTCACTTTATTCTCTATTGTAAAAGTACTTCATTTCATATGTGCTAATAGGCATATTATGAACAGAATTGCTCTTTATATTTAGATAATTTGTTATCTGTTATTTTACAGTAGGGTAACTTTTCTGTGACCTCATTGTAGTTGTCAACTGCAGTAACTTAACTTTGGTATTTCAGACTTCATCAGGGGTTTTTATTTCAACACATATTCAAAACCATTCTTTTCTTCAGTGAGGAGTCAGGAAAGGAACAGGTAGTACCTTTAGTTTTTATGTATGTTATGTATACATAAGTACACACACATACATAGTCCCAGATTCTGTTATTACCTTTTATGATATGGACATTTTTGTAATAAAATTCATTTTTATAGTTATTTTTTTATACCTTGTATTCCTGTATTTCTACTATTCTCATCTAAAATACTATAAGGTCAGAATACTTTTCATGAACCCTATATCAGAGTATCTCATTTCCCTCTTAGTTACTTTTTATTACTTTTATTACATTGATAAACCATTATGATCAAGTCAACGTACAGAAAAATGTATTTATTAGCAGTTTACATTTCCAGAGAGATTTGAATACATGACCATTATGATGGGTAGCATAGCAACAGAGGCAGAAATAGTGCTATAGCAGCTGAAATCCACAAAGAGCAAGCAGAGCAAGGTACTAGAAAAGGCTTGCTGTAGTCTTTTGAAAGTTCAATCCTACCATCATTGATGCACTTACTCAAATGAAGTCACAGCTTCTCATCCTTATCAAGCAGTTCTACTAAGTGGAACAAAAAGTTCAAACATGTGACCTTATGAGTTCAATTCTCATTCAAACCACTATAGTGTCTTAGTTCATGAAGAGAGCAATAACAAAATGCTATAGCTTAAGATACAAGTTTTTTTTCCATTTTAAACTATTTTTGGAATTTACAATTGAGCTGTGACAATTTTATTGACAACAATCAGACTTTTAATGCCTTTATCAGAAAGAGAATATGATGGAAGTAGCCAGGATCAATACAGTTGTAGTTGCCAGGAGACAATTATGTTTGCAAGTTATACAGGGTACAAAAGACTAATGTCTAAGACCAATAGTCCTGTCAAATTTCCATGTTTCATAGACTTCCAAAGGAACCACAAAGAAGTCTGAATATTTCACTGCCCGAGGGAGTACATCAGTCTCTCAGAAACTGCAAAGCACATTATGATCAAAGAACCATTGAGTATCACCTGAAAACTGCCTTTCAAAACAGCTAGTTCAAGCCAAACACTTGATTACCTGCAAAAGACATCTGAAAAGAAAACAAAGAAAAAATAATATGGAGTTGGAAAAATGGCTCAGTAGTAAAAAGCCTTGGCTCTTACAGAGCACCCTAGATCAGGATTCAGCAATCACACAGCAGATCACAATCTCTGTAACTCTAGTTCCAGAGAACCCAGCACACTCTTCTGGCTTCTCCTGGAACTCGAGTACATGGCATCATAGTCAGACCATCGATCTCCCAAAAGATCCATCTTCCAGTACACGTGAACTCATAATATTTTAGACTTATATACAAAATACAATATTTGTAAGCAATATCTTACTTTATCAAGTAAGGATTTTGAGATAGAAAAATCATCCTGGAGGACATACTTGCTTTTAGGATAATCAAAAAGTTCCTCATAAGTGAATTGGAGATATAACAGTTAAGGGTGAAATCCAAATGTTATGTTGCTGACATTGAAGATAAAGAAAGTTGAAATTCAGGAAGGAATGTGAAATCTAGTGAATCTAGAAAGGCAAAAAAGTGATCTTTATGTGTTTCCAGACAAATGCAAAGCTGTATGGAAACTATTTTAGATGGTTAAGAATCATTTTGAACTTCTGCGTTTTAGATCAGTAACCTCTTGCAATGTATACTATTTAATCATTGTTGATCCCTAATTCAAGAAATTTGTAGTATATGCAGAGGAAAATAATACATGGCTTAAATAACTTTGTGGATCAAATAGCTGCAGTCGAAATCTATATTTTTTTCATTAGTTTATTTATTCACTTTATATCCCAATATCAGCTCTTGTTTCCTTTTAGTATCCCCTCACAAAGATCTTCCTCTATTCTCTTTACCCATTCTCCCTTGAGAAGAGGGACTCCCTCCACCACCCCCCCCCCACCGCACCTAAAATTACTGAAGGATGTGGCACATCCTCTTCCACTGAGGCCAGACAAAGTGACCCACTTAGGGGAATGGGATCCACAAACAACAGAGTCAGGGAAAGCTCTTGCTCCTGTTGTTGGGGACCCTCCTGAAGATCAAGCTGCACATCTGCTACATAGGTGCTGGGTTCTAGCTCCAGCCCATGCTCACACTTTGGCTAGTGGTTCATTCTCTGGGGATTCCAAATGTCCAGGTTAGTTGCCTATTGGTCTTCCTATGGAGTCCCTGTTCTCTTTGGCTCCATCACTCTTCAAAAAGACCCCTGAGCTCCATGTAATGTTTGGCTGTGGATCTCAGTATCTATTTCCATCATTGGTTACTGCTGGGTGGAGCCTCTCAGAGGACATTAATGCTAGGCTCTTGTCTGTAAGCATAGCAGAATATCATTAATAGTGTTAGGGATTGGTTCTTGCCCATGGAATTGGTCTCAAGTTGGGACAGTCATTAGTTGGCCATTCCCTCAGTCTCTGCTCTATTTTTGTCCCTGCATATCTTGTAGGCAAGATACATTTTGGCTGAAGATTTTTGTGGATGGTTGCTGCCTTATCCCTCCACTGGGAATCATGCCTAGCTACAGGAAGTGGCCACTTCAGGATCTATATACCCCACTGCTAGAAATTTCAGCTAGAATTGCCCTCATATGCACCCTGGGTTCTTATGATCCCCCCCCAAACCCTGCCTGCCACAGGCCTATGGCACATTCCAGAGATGCAGCCCCACAATGTATTTCTGTTCTCTCTCCCTGCCTCTCCTATATGTATGTAATCCCTACTTGCCCTGATCCCCTCCACACACCCTCTCCCATTTAGATCCCCCATTCATCCATCTCTGATATTTATTTTCTTTTCTTTTCTGAGAAATATTCAACCTTCCTCCCATGGGTTCGCCTTGTTATTTGGCTTCTTTGAGTCTGTGGAAGGTTGCATGGTTACCCTGTACATTATGGCTAATATCTACTTATATGTGAGTACATACCGTGTGTGTCTTTTTGCCTCTCGGTTACCTCACTCAGGATAGTTTCTTGTTCCATACATTTGTTCACAAAATTCACAATGTCCTTATTTTTTAATAGCTGAAAATATCGAATTGTGTAATTAACCACGTTTTCTTTATACATTATTCAGTTGAGGGACATCTGAATTGTTTCCAGTTTCCAGCTATAACAAATAAACCTGCTAAGAACATAGTTGAACAAGTGTCCTTGTGGGATGGCAGAATGTCTTTTGGGTATATGCTCAGGATTGGTAAAACAAAATACTATAGACTGAGTTATAATCCTTTCTTCATTTTAAATTAAAGTAAATTATTTAATTAAACAGTTTTTATTCAGAGTCTCACTGTATAGCTCACTGGGAACAAACTCCAGATTGTAGCTCCTCTGCCTCCCAAATAATTGAATTTCAATAGCAGACCATGTTCTCAAATTCACCCCTGATTCTCCTTTTGTAACAATGCAGAAACTATCACATGGTCTTTAACTTCATGATCTCATTAAACTTAATTACCTTCAAAGTTCTATCTCCAAATGAAATCAAACTGGAGGTTGGATCTTATATTAATCAAGGTTTTCTAGACTAAAAGAACTTAAAAAATGAATCTCTCTCTCTCTCTCTGTTTCTATATCTATCTATACCTATACAATCTATATCTATATCTATCTATGGATATAAATCTATATCTATGGATATAAATCTTTATATTTATCAAGATGTATATATATATATATAAAGATTTATCTTAATGAATTACATGATTCAGTCCATCTAATCCAAGTATGGTAGGCTATAAATAGAAAGTCCAAGAATATAGTAATTAATCAGTCCATGACACTGGATTTCTTCAGTATATGCTAGAATCCCAAAGAAGTAGGCTTTAATGCCTGGAATAAATGGCCTTACTTGCAAGGTGAGGGCAAATAGGCAATGAGAAACAGCTCTTTTCTTCCATATCCTCACATTGACTTCCAGTAGAAGGTATATCACAGATTAAATGTATATGTCTTCTCATATCAAAGATTCAGATTATAAATGGATCTACCTACTTCAAACTAAGCAAAAATACCTCACAGATGTGCTTTTCATTTTTAGATTTCGATCTACCTACTTCAAACTAAGCAAAAATACCTCACAGATGTGCTTTTCATTTTTAGATTTAGTTAGTTCCAGATGTAGTCAAGTTGACAACCAAGAATAGCCATCACCAAGTACTTGTTGGTGGCACTAATTTCTGTACTTCTACCAGGGATAAAATTCTTTTTTTGACTGAATATTTTCCTTGACTGAGGGAACTCAAAAGGCTTCTATTTAGCCTTTCCAATCATAATAACTACCCACTTTACAGGTAAGGAACCAATGTGAAATTATGCCAATTCTAAGTATATCTACACTAATTATACATTCTCAGAACAAGATGAGTTTTGGGACCTGCTCTACTGTTAGTTGAAATTCAGCCAAAACTCCATTAATCACCTGAAGTCCATAACCCCCAACTTTAAAGGGAGGGCTACAATATTTCTTAGGACCTCCTGGAGTCCACATTAATACAGAACCAGTATACAATAGATTCCAGAATGCAGAGAACTGAAGAAAGGCACGTAAAACTTTTACGTGTTTTATCAAGGTCCTTTGTGGGGGAGGGACAGCACACCTGGCCATTCCATTGTGCAAAGGGTTTTTTAGTCTGCAAACTGGCTCAAGTCTGGAAATTGATTCACAGGGTAAGATTCTCTTTTGGCACAATTCAATGTAGCCTTTCCTTTATTTCTTTGAGAAGTTTTCCAGTTACACAGATCAAACGTCTACTAGGCTTCTTGTTTATTTCACAACTGGAAACACTGTGATTGATTAGCCAATATCAAAGGTCCATATGAGTCATAGCACCATAAAATTCACTTTGCCTGTGCTGACCATTATGGGTTAGGCCTTTATGGGCATTTCTTTATCTGTGGTGCCCATTATGATAAGTACTATAAATATTTAGTGATTCCGTGCTTTCCCCTGGCCCCTGCTGCCTCAAGGCCAAATTAAAACCATTGCACTTAATTCATTCAATTTTTCATAGAGTTAGAAAGAGTAAGTCTCAAATTCATTTAGAATAACAAAAAACCCAGGTTATTGAAAACTACTCTCAACCATAGAAGAACTTCTGGGGGAATCACCATCCCTGACCTCAAGCTGTACTACAGAGCAATAGTGATTAAATACTGCATGGTATTGGTGCAGTGACAGACAGGTAGATTAATGGAATAGAATTGAAGACCTAGAAATGAACCCACACACCTATGGTAACTTGATCTATAACAAAGGAGCTAAAACCACCCAGTTGAAAAAAGACAGCATTTTCAACAAATGGTGCTAGTTCAACAGGTGGTCAATATGTAGAAGAATGCGAATTGATCAATACTTACCTCTCTGTACAAAGCTCAAGTCCAAGTGGATCAAGTACTGGCAGAAAAACCCAGATACACAGAATCTAATACAAGAGAAAGTGGGGAAAAACCTCAAACACATGGGCTCAGGGGAAAATTTCCTAAACAGAACACCAATGGCTTATACTCTAATAACAAGATTCAAGGGGTCCCTGGCCGAGGAGTTGGAGATGGAACTGAAGGAGCTGAAGGGATTTGTAGTCCCATAGGGGATGCAACATTTTCATCTGTCTACACCACCCCCCTCCCCCGAGAGTTCCTGGGAACTGAACCACCAACCAAAGAATACACATGGAGGGACTCATGTGGCAGAGGATGGCTCTGTTCGACATCAGCAAAGGCTCAGTACCTGTACCCCAATGTAGGGGAATGCCAAGGGGGGGTAGGAGTGGGTGAGTGGGTGGGAGAGCATTCTCATAGAGGCGGGGTGTGTGTGTGATAGAATAGGTGGTTTCTAGAAGGGAGCCCTGGAAAGGGAATAACATTTGAAATGTAAACAAAGAAATTATACAATTAAAAAAAGGGGGATATGCCTACTTCAAATTAATCAAAAATCCACCTTAGTTGTGTCCTACATTTTTGGATTTTAGTTATTTCCTGTTGCAGTCAAGCTAATAATCAAGAATTGACATCACAGAGCTTAAATGTGAATTTTGGTATAATATGCAGTCTATTATCTTGGCATATTGATTTTGTATTTCTTATTTATATATTAGGTTTAATTATTTAATTCCCTATTTTGTAACTTGTAATCATTCTAAAGGGAGACACTTTGAAATCATAAAACAATCCATTCTTCATCAAAATCTTCTCTGAGAAAGTTACATATTCAACATTAGATAAATAGACAGATAGATGGATGAGTGGCAATAAGTAAATGATAAGAAGATTCAAATAATAGATGACAAATTAATAATCTTTCTCATATTCAAAAGACGCTATGATATTTGCTTCTTTTTTTGAACACTGTTCTCTTTTTTTGAACAGCTTCTAGAAATAGCTTTCAGTGATGTATAATGCAATGCAACAGTTATTTCTGTTTTAATACTGACACAAATAAAGGCAGAGCTAGGCAGATTTCTGAGTTTGAGGCCAACCTGGTCTACAAAGTGAGTTCCAGGACAGCCAGGGCTATACAGAGAAACAAAAAACAAAACAAAACAAACAAACAAAAAACTAATATGGTTATTTTTATCATTGGCAAGTTTTACTTTTTCATTTTTAGAGATATCATAGCAATAGAAATACTAACTAAGAATGTATAAACATACTAAAAGCTTTTAATTCATATGGTGCTGAAGATAATATTTAACACATTAAAAGAAGTATTGATTGAAAACAATTATGTCAGAATATGTGACATAGCCATAATTCTAATATTCACAAACCTTAAATTCTAGCAAGGGGAAGGGCCATTGTTTCAACAATCATAGAAATATGCAAAACAGTAGAGCTAATTATGCTTTAGTTGAGCATACCCGCCTGATTTACTTATGTAAATTCAGAAAACTTGTAATAATTCATGATGTAGTGTACAATTTTTCCCAAGACACAGCGAACATAATGTGCCTAAATAAGTATAGATTGAATTGACATTTCAATTTCATTTGTAAAATTTCAAACCTGTCTGGTAAATAGATTATAAATTCTTTAAAGAAAAATATATTGACTTAAAGGAGCACCTTTATTTAACAATTTTAAATGACTAAATTGATTAATAAGAAGGATGTAGGTCCTTCTTCCATCAAGAACTCTATTGGAATAGCAATTATGCAAAACTCAATGTATTATTGAGCTTTTTTTCCTTGACCAATATATCCACAGTAGGCAAAGTATATATATTCTGTAGCCTCAAGCTCATCCAACCAATATTAATACTTTATTGGCAATGATTGACAGTCTAATTGCTTCATTAGATACTTTTGCAAGACTAATTATAGGTCACTTGTTATAAATTGGCTGAATTTATAAAGCTCACAATTGTTCTTGCTTTGAAACATAGTGAGACAGATGGTAACAGTAATAGTACTAGCAATCGGCTTTTGCTTCAGCATTCTTGGACGCTCAGTCAAATAATTAATTTATTTTAGTGATGACTTATTTTAGATTTCAAATGGTGTCACAGAGTTGAAGTTCAAGCAGTACAATCTCCTGAAATATCTGAAAGCATTTTCTCCCACAACTTCTACATCAAGATGATGTCTTTAGTAATACATAAAGAAATTAAAATACATAAAGTAAATTAAAAGGAAAATAACTTGGTAGGTTGTTTCTCACCAACAATAATTTCTTCAATGTTTTTCTGGACTTGAGATCACAGTGTCCGCCAAATGCCACCTGTTTATATGCTAACTTTAATTCTTTATTTCCAATGTACTCTTTAATCTGACTTTAATAGAGTTTATCCCCTACAATGACAATAAACAATGCAATGTTTCATTTAAGCTTCAAAATATTGGCATTAAGTCTGCAGAAACATACCTTTTATTTTCTCTTTGATGGCCTTATCAATGAAGTTACTAGAACAGAAGACAACTTTATTCGGTTTGACATGATCCTGTTATGGAGTGCAGTGGGATGAGAGAGCAGAGACCCTAATTCTATCAGTTGCATGTACTACTTCACATCAATGTTGGCTTCCATAAAACAACGAAGAGTATCCCTACATGAAGTTCAGAAGAAAATATTATTCCTCACAGGGAAATCATAATGATGGCCTGAGGTCTTCAGGATTAAAAGAGAATTATATTTAATACAGAGACAGTGTCACAGTAGTTTAAAAATAGGGCCCATTGCTCTATGAAGGCAAATATTTAGCCTTACAGGTAATAGTATTCTCTCAAATATGTTACAAGCTTTGCTCACTTTGTCTTTGGAGAATATATAAACTAGTTAAAATAATTGGATTTAGAGACTTCAGGATTCATTATGAAAGCTTGCCCGTAAGTAGTCCAGATGTACCTTGGTCCTCTCCAGTTGTATAATTCTATGGTGAAGGGAAAGCCCAAATTCCAATCTTGTCTTGGCATACTGGGCTGATTTCTGACAATAAGGCAGCTGGTGTTTGGGGTTGTGTAAGGAAATTTCAGTCACCAATTTTGCTAATTGTAGTAAAATATCAAGGAAGCATTCTTGTTTGGAAAGTTTTATTTAACCAGCTCTCCAAATTTTATGTACTTTGTTGGGAGTTGACTTACAAAGCCTTTGTTTTAATGCCAGTCATTCAATAACCTTTAACAAAATCTGGAAAACTATGGACAGATGGGTAGCAAAGGACCTGAAGATATGTACACAGATTTATACTTCAGAGGAAGGGAAGCTCAGGAGACAGCCATGGATAGAACTTGAAGCAGGTCCCTAAGAAGAACACACATATTCTGTTTTGACACAAGGCCACCTGAGAATATGACATCCAGGCAGGCAACTCAAAATTAGGTTCATCTGTAGACCTGACTTACCTGGAGAAGTGATGCTTCAGTACCTGGACTTGAAGGAAAAAAAAAGGCAGTAAAAGTATAGGATCAAAGAAGCAGGTTTACTGTCAAGAGTGAAATTGGCACAGGAAACATATCATATTTAGCTTCCAAAGTAGTCTACAATATGTTCAACATTCCTTTGGTATAAATAAGGTAAAAGCACATTGTTTTTCAATGAGATATTATTATGGAATGATATAAGTATTGATAAAGAGACTATTAAATTATGCTATTATTTATGCTTGAATTTATTATCCGTCTTGGTCTAACTGTATGTGAAATGTTTTTGTTGTTGTTGTTGTTTTATTTGTTTATTTTGTTTTGTTTTTAAGTGGAGCAAGAAGAGTTGAAAGCCTGGTGGAACCACCTAATACAAACCATAAAGAGAAGTGGTGCACTCACTGGAAGAATGTTACTGGTGATGGCAAAGATGACAAATTGGGCCAGTGCAGCAAGAAAGCTTATGATCCTAGACACAGTCAGCAGACACCAGAAATATGTGGCAATTTGCATACAGCAGGATAAGCAGGGACTAACTGGTTCAGCTTCTGTTCTTGATGATATTCTACCTCTATGATGGATGTGTTTAATTGCTACAGAATTGCTATGGGTGATAGGGTCTCTGAAATATTCCAAAAGCATGTGCAAAAACTCTTAGTTCATGGATAGTGACAACTTTCCAAAATTATATTTATCTTGAGTGAATGGTTATTTTTAAACATTACATTTTACATGTAAAAATTCAAGATGTTTAGTCAGAAGTCTATGATAAAATGTGCCTCATCCATGAAAGGAAGACATTCTCATTAAAACTAAAATAAAAATAAAAGGTAGGGTGGTTACAATGAAGACTTGCAGATGGCTGTTTGGTGGTAGGACCATGTTTTCTATTCTAAAAAAGGTCAGCCTATAAACCAAGCAAGTGCTAGTTCACAAAGAACTGCTGTCAGTATTGATGCTCATTGATGAAAATACATTTGATAGTAAAGTTTTCCTATTGGTCATGCATATTAGGAAATCAATCACTATACATGTTAAATGAGAAGCACGCTGATGATGCTTGTTACACAAAATTTGTGATATATTCTTGCTGCAAGTAGAGTTAAATTG
Organism: Mus pahari; assembly: GCF_900095145.1. Classification (NCBI taxonomy): domain Eukaryota; kingdom Metazoa; phylum Chordata; class Mammalia; order Rodentia; family Muridae; genus Mus; species Mus pahari. The sequence continues at coordinate 56,640,519 of NC_034607.1, forward strand.
TTATAACATACAACCCCCATGATTATTAATGATGTATTACTTTTCCAATATATTCTTTTTATGGTTATCAAAATTATTTAAATTATAACCATGTCAATATATTTCTGCCATATGATAGTATTGAAAAGTGAGTTTGATAGTATAGTGGATATATCTATATTACAATTTATTTTTAACTTGGATAATTATAATTTGTTACCTTTTTAAATTTAGTATAAAAGAACTGCTCTCCTGACATAAATTAATTAGAAAATTTTGAAAAGATTTGAAAATATTTAAAAGAAATATATATCCATATATACATATATATTTCTCTAATGTTATAGTTTCAGTATCTCTGTTCTTAAATTTTTATAGCCTAAAGAAGATTTGGACTGATGTCAATGGAAAAAAAAAACAATGATATTATGTAGTCCAGTACAAAATAATTATGCTGCAGTATTTAATCACATTTATCATTCATGCTAATGTTGTATTTTTAGACTAGTGTCCAATTGGGAGTACACTGACACTGTTGTATTGGAATTTGGGTATAAAATGAAGTTTTCAAACAGACTAGAGATGATTGAGTTTAACACAGAGTAAAATCTCTGATACTCTATTTGTTAATAAGGCTCCCTTTGAAAATCAAACTCTTAAGCATTTAAAATATATTTTATCATGTAATAAAATAAAAGAATATCTGGAAATGTTCTGAAATACAAAGGTAGCCTGTTAAGACACATGCTTTTTGAAAACAGTATCAATTTTAAATCAGTAACCTTCTAATGCTGAAAGGAGTTGAATTTCTTAGGAGGCATGCAATGATTCTGAAAGAGCAGATAGACTTCCAGTACAATTTCTAATGACATGGAAATTTCCTAGTACATCTATATATTTAATTAAAAAGGAAGGGTTTTTTGTTTATTTTTAAGCAAACACAGATGTTTATGGTCTCTTTGAATGACAGCATTTCTCTTTGACAAACATTATTGTTTGGAGAGTCATTAAAGGTCTGACTAGAAACAGCTCTACATTAAAAGGAGAGAATTACAATTTAGATTGGAGTAATTAAGTCACTTCAGAGCAAGTGGGGCAGAACCAGAACTATGAGTGGATCTTCTGCAGACTATGATACAACTTACAAGTGAGCTCAGCTGTCAGAATACACCGTTCAATTAAGGCAAGTTTCCCTGCATGCAGGTATTCACTTTCCTTTATAAAATGAACCAATTCAATGTGTGTGACAGAAAACAATTAAGATGATATGACAATACAGGATCTACACTGGGTTTTAGAGATACTCAAAACCAAAAATAGGCAGGTTTTCTTACTTCAGTGAAATTATGAAGAACATTTAATGAGCAATTCTGTTTTATGAGTAACTAAGACCGGATTACTATTTGTTTTAGAACTGGCCTCTGGATCCCTTTCTTCCATAAGGTTTCATGAGAACATTAGGCTGGAGCATTACTTGTGGATATATTGCCATTCATGGGAAATCTTGCCCATCTCTGACATTTTGGAATGGATCAACTGTTTTATAACCTTTTATAAGTGAAAATTGGTTCATAAAATAAGCTCAAATGTTAGATGTTCTAGGAAGATTCCTCTGTGAGTGAGCTCTTCTTGTTTTAAGCTTGTTTACCTTCCCCTCATTTTCAAATTCCTTGACCTTGTTACAATATCAGAATTGCAGGTGAACGAAAGAACTGCCCTCCATGTCTTGTTATCACCAATCTCCACCAAATAATTCTATCTACATACTTGGATTCTCACTCTTTAGCATGATCTAAGAGAACATAACTATAGGAAAACTTTGAGGTGTTTTATGATACAATATAGAAAAATGTTATAAAATAATAACAATGTGGTTCTCTGGGACAATACTCATGTCTCTAGAGAGTAAATAATGAAGAAATTGAAGGAGAACATTCCAAAGGTTTGTCAATCTACACAATATAAATATTCATACAGAAAAGCAAATGAAGAGGGATAGGAAAGTCTATACATGGGTGTGTTCGTAAGCAAGAATGTTGGCACTGATGCCAGATGAGGCAGTCCTCTGCTACCTATGGACTACCCATGTTTACTGTAGTTGGTGGTTTAGTCCTTGGGAGCTCTGAGGGGTTCATTTAGTTGGTATGGTTTTTCCTAAGGTGTTAAAATCCCCATCACCCACTTCAGTTTGTCCCCTAACTCTTCCACTGGGGTCCCCAGTATTAGTCCAATGGTTGGCTGTGAGCATATGCATCTGATTTAGTCAGGTGCTGGCAAAGCCTTTCAGAGGAGAGCCATAATAGGATCCTGTCTGCAGGCACATCTTGACATCAGCAATAATGTTGGGTTTGGTGTCTGCACGTGGGATGAATTGCATGGTGGAGAGGTCTCTGGATGGCCTTTCCTTCAATCTCTCCTCCATTTTTGTCCCTGTGTTTCCATTAGAAAGGAACAATTCTGGGTTAAAATTTTTGAGATGGGTTGCTAGCCCCATACCTCAACTGGGGACCTTGTCTATCTATTGGAGGCAGTCTCTTCAGGTTCTGTCTCCCTGCTGTTGGACATATTTGCTATTGTCATCCCCATTGGGTTTCAGGAATCTCTCTTTCCTGACATCTGGGACTTTCTAGTTATTCCTCCTCGTCCCTGATCCACACTGCTCCATGTTTCTATTAGCTCTCCTATCTCTCTGTACTTCTTTCCTGTCTCTTCCCATGCATGATCCTGTCCCTTTTTCTCTCCCACTCCCCTTTCCCACCCAGGTCCTTCCCTCTCTCTGCCTCCCATGATTATTTTATTCCACTCTAAGTGGGACTGAAACATTCAGTCTTTGGCCTTCCTCCTTGTAAAGCTTTATATGGTCTGTGAGTTATCATGTGGGTATTCTAGTTTTTGGACTAATATCCACTAATATTCACTTATAAGTGAAATTGGTCTGAAGTTCTCTTTCTTTGTTGGATCTTTGTGTAGTTTCGCTATCAGAGGAACTGTGGCTTCTTGTTCCTGTTTTGTAGAATACTTTGAGCAGTGTTGGTATTAGGACATTTTTGTAGGTCTGACAGAAGTCTACATTAAAACCATCTGGCCCTGGGCTTTTTTTTTTTTTTTTTTTTTTTTTGGTTGTGAGACTATTAATGACTGCTTCTATTTCCTTAGGATTTGTGGGACTGTTTTGATGGTTTATCTGATCCTGATTTAACTTTGGTACCTGGTATACCTCTAGAAATTCATCAATTTCATCTAGATTTTCCAGTATTGTTGAGTATAGACTTTTGTAGTAAGATCTGACAATTTTTATTTTATTTTCCTCAGTTTCTGTTGTCTCCCTTTTCATTTCTGATCTTGTTAATCTGGGTACTGTCTCTGTGCCCTTTATTTAGTTTGGTTAAGTGTTTCTCTATCTTGTTGATTTTCTCAAAGAGCCAGCTCTTACTTTTGTTGATTCTTTGTACAGTTCTTTTTGTTTCTATTTGGTTAAGTTCAGCCCTGAGTTTACTTCCTGCTGCCTACTCCTCTTTAGAATGTTTGCTTCTTTTTGTTCTAGAGCTTTCAGATGTGCTGTTAAAGTTGCTTGTATGGGATTTCTCCAATTTCTTTGTAAAGGCACTTAGCTCTATGAATTTTCTACTTGGCACTGTTTTTCTAGTGTCCTATAAGTTTCAGCATGCTGTGCTTTCATTTTCATTAAATTCTAGAAATTCTTTATATTCTCTCTCTTTCTCTCCCTTCCTCCCTTCCTCCCTCCCTCCCCCTCC